>NC_056725.1:1441429132-1441479132 GCF_019279795.1 Protopterus annectens | reverse complement strand
GGCCATTGTGAAATATTTTAAAAGTAACAGCAGTTGCCAGCACTCAAATGGCCAGCTGCAGGACTAGTAAGGTACCAGTAAATTTATAAAAGGTGAGAGGTCGAGGCCAGTCTTGTTCAGGGGAGCAAGTTTGTCTGAAATAAAAGAAGAACTCATTAAAGCACTAACATGGCCAAAGTGGTGAAATA
This sequence comes from Protopterus annectens, assembly GCF_019279795.1. Lineage (NCBI taxonomy): Eukaryota > Metazoa > Chordata > Ceratodontiformes > Protopteridae > Protopterus > Protopterus annectens. Next base: position 1,441,478,944 of record NC_056725.1, on the reverse strand, counting down.
ATCTGAACCATGTGTTATTTTATGGAGAAGACGGAAGGTGCTCATCCCTAATAGTGGTCAGATGAACATTACAGTCAGCCCCTGAGCACCTGATGCCAGTGATGTCTCATGAAGGTGCTGGGGACCATGAAGGTTTACAGGTTGGCTTGTCAGCACACCATTATCTGCCTAAATTTGTGAACATTCTGGATTTTGCCTGATCCCAGAAATGTATGTTTTGTTCTGGGATTGCTTAGGATTACATTCAATTAATGTCAGACCATACCTCTCAACTGTCTGGATTTTGCAGAATGTTCAGATTTTTGCCTCATATTTTTGGTCTATTCTTTATAAATGTTGTGGTTTTCTAGCAAATCACTGGTATGATCTAAGGATTGAAGTCACTAAATAATGACATACACTTGAGTTTCAGACTTCAAATCCTTCAGAAAATGTATGTTAACACAAACCCTGTCACTCTAGCAAGTTTCTAATTTTATAAGAGCAATATTTAAAATCTGACCCTATGTTTGGGCCTTTGTCCCCCTATTTTGTCAGGCTTTGTCCATATTTCTCACACTCATACATGAGAGGTATGTTTCAGACATTAAACACTTCTTATTGTTCCGGAATACAGGTAGAAGTGATGTTCCTGTAATTGCTGAGGATTACATGTACTAATAATGCCAAACAATAAAGGCTGCAGACTTGTTATCATTCATAAATGCATAGACATAGAACTAATTTTCTTACTCTACATGGGGGACAGATACCACCATTTTGCTTGCTGTTCTGTCTTCCTCATAACTATCAACTGGCTGCATTTTTGCACAATGTCCCTAGTTTGTCTGTTTTCCAACAACATTTTGCTTTTGGTGAAACATTAAGAGGTGCACTCTGTCAATAATTCTGGACATTAAAGGTACATATTTCTCATTTAGAAATGACATGTGGATGCAAATTGACTGTCTTTTTAACTTTTAAGTGAATTACAGAACATTTACATTGCCCCTGATTTAGCCTTTTGTACCCCCCTCCCAATTTATGCTTTTTACAGATTCTTGAGCATTGAACCTGAGTCGTATTCTTGGATGAGTTCTTATGCTTCAAAGTTTGTCGGTAAGTGTTTAGGGATACAAGCACATTTGAAACAATTGAGCTGAGATATTTAGCAAAGTGCTGAATGCTTATATCAGCAAGTAGGGACTGATGCCTCACATAAGGTTTAGGAGATGGGCACAATGTGTAATATGTAATAACATCCTATTCACAACTTCAGCTAGGAAGGGCACAGCAATGTTATAGTGTTAATGCTACATATTTACCCTTTTTCTTGAATTTGCAGGTGTCAGTAATTGATAATGAGAAAAATAAAAAAGGGGGAATAGAAATTTTGACAGCACCCTTTTGCGTGATAGGCAGCATGTAATACAGGTTTTTAAGACTAGAATGAGGACCATTCATCATGATATGTACAAGGTGAGAAGCATAATATTTATGCATTTATGCAGTTAAGGCAGTGATAGATCTTGGGAGTCATAAAGTTAGGAATTTTAATTAAGTACTATGAAAAAAGAGAGAAGGCAGAATACATTTTTCTCGCTGATATTGGCATTATCCCCACCCTGGGAGAGATTTCTTTGGATTTGATACTTTGTAAAACTGGGTAACAGGTCTAGGAATATCTTTGTCAGGTATGTTTTTTTTTTTCTGGTGGGGCTTGTTTTGTAGGCGAGTTAAGTTGGGGAGTAGTTAATGCAATTGAGACACTTACTCATATTGTGTCTTCTGTTGCAGGATGGCAAAGACAATTTGAAAAAGAAATGGCAGGCAAGCTATTAAATCACAATTCAAAGCATTTTCAGGATGTCTATAAATGCTGTCATTCAGGTTTAAAGTTTATTATATATCTTTTGCTATATCAATTGTGTACATAACTCATATTATTGATGGCTATGAATGATCTTTATATGTGTGGGCTCTTACAATAAAGTTGTTTGCAATGCAAAATTGGTGTTTTTATTATATAAAAGGGCAAGAGTGGATGGGCAAAATGATGGTACAGAAAAGGCAGGGCAAAATGATGGTACAGAAAAGGCAAGGGGGTAAAGTTGGGAATTAGTTAGATAAGTATGTAGGGAAAAGGGTCAGCAGTTAGGGCAAGAGTTTAGAGAAGGTAAGTAGAAAGCAGAGATATTAGCTGGCTTTATTAGCACCTGGAGTCGTCCCTGTACTGGTGCTCCACTTCCCCAGCTTTTCATTTGAAGGCAAAAATAAAAAAGGGTCCACATCCATTCCTTGTAGTGGCACTATTTAGCCAGATACATGCCCCCTCCCACCTGCCTGCTCCAGTGCTTCAATGGAAGACCAAAACAAAGGTCTGACAACCAGCCAACTAGGTCTTGTGTCTGCATGCCCACCCTGACTTTTCTCAGTTGAGGGGAAATTAAAAGAAAGTCTTTAAGGAGGTAACTGCGGCTCCTGAAAGGCAGCAGCCACTCAGGTCCTTTGCTGCTTCCTATCCCTGCCCCACTTTCCTCAGATTTTAGAACAAAAAAGAATGTCTTATAAACTATATCGAACTGCTTGCTACACATGTTACTAAAATTTGTAAAACACAAAGAGCACTACAGCACTCAGATTTAAAAAAATATATATTTTTCTTTTAAAAGTAGCAAACTGTTTGCTAAAATGTAGCAAGCAGTTACTATAGTTTATAATATGCACAGAGCACTACACTACTCAGGTTTTAATTAAAAAAAAAAAACAGAAACAAACATACTTTTTTTGTTCTGTTACTTTTGAACTGGAGTTAACTGCTTGCTATAAATGTAGTAAGCAGCTACTATATTTCAGATTTTACAGGGAACACTACAGCACTTAGGCTTTAACTTAGAATAAGAAAAGAAAAACAAATCTTTTTTTTTCTTTAAACTGTAGCAAACTGCTTATCAAGCAGTTGCTACAGTTTTGACCACAAAGTGAGTGCTGCAGTGTTCAGGTTTGACCACAAATGTAATACCAGCTTTTAAAAGCCATATATACTAAGGAGTTAAAGGAAAAAATACACTGAGTTAAATCTATTGAAACAACCCACTACCTAAAGAACTTGCACAGCTGAAGTTCACTTGCAGGTGCAATATTTCACAAGGAAAAAATACACTGAGTTAAATCTATGTAAGACAAATTCATAGACTCAGACTAATAATTTAATGTGTTAAGTCATGCACTAGTGTGTTCTGTTTGTAGGGTTGGATCTGCTGGAAGGATATCCCCACTCCCATTGATCCACACTCACAGGCCTTTTATTGCTGAAGGTGAAGCTACATAAACACTTCAGCATATTTTACTCTTATCAGTGTAATAGATCCCTGGAAAAGACATTGAAAAGCCCATAACTATAAAATTAGATGCTGTGACTCGGGTCAGGTTTTAGAGTTCAGTCACCTTTTCTTTGTATTCAGGAACATTCTACCTCACTGATTGTTTATGGTGGCAAACCATCTGCAGGGTTGAATAATACCAATATATATCCCACCAGGTAACAATATACCAGTGTTGGAAAATACTTTATCCTGGACATGCCAAACAATAAACCTTAAAACAATAATCTTAGGAGATGTAAACATAGATTGGCAAACCATAGCTTCCGACTCCCCCACAGATAGTATAAATCTGTATCTTTTTTCTCAGCTTATCAGTGCTCCAACAAGATACAAAAAAGATCTTACCTGCCAATCCACCTTAGACTGGATTCTAGTGTACCACTCTGCCAATTACCCCTCTTCTGGTACACTAACTCCCCTGAACGATCATCTACCAACTTATTCCCTTAGAACAAACTCCCAACAACTAAGAGTACACACTAAAATCGGTTAGGAACTCAACTAATTTTTGTCAGCATAAATTCAACAATATCCTACAAGAAATAGAATGGACACCCCTTAAACAACTACCCCTTAATGAATCTGTACTATACTTTAATAACACCTTCCTTCACATACTTAATACACTAGCTCCCATTCGTATGAAAAAGAACTCAGCACCACGGCTCTCTAAGGAATGTAAACACCTGATGAAGCAAAGGGACCTAGCCTGGTCAACCTGGAAACAAAACAAAAATGAACAAAATCATGTTAATTTCAAAACACGACGTAACAAAGTGACAAAACTAATCAACAGAGGTAAGAAGTCATATTATTCCCAGTTTCAACTCCAGCATAAAATCAACCCCAATAAATTCTGGCACTACATTTCTTCTCTACTTAACCTTGGAAGAAATGGACAGCACACACTATCACCAGATACCCCTCCATAACAAATAGCCAAAAACTTTAACAAGCACTTCATAAAATCAATTTTGATCTTATTAACTAACACCCCTAATGCTGAACCCCCCTCCATTCAACCTATTCAGACACCAACCCCATGCCATCAACTACTTGTATCCCTGTCATAACTAACCCCCCTACTCAACAAAATGTCATACAAACCCCATTCTCATTTCAGCCCATACCCACTGACACCATTAAGAAACTGCTACAAAAACTAAAACCATGCTTTACCTCAGCTGATAATCTCCCCCCATACTACCTCAAACTGGCTGCTAACTCAGTCACCTACCCAATCAGTATCCTTATAAACAGGTCTTTATCCAAATCAGAAGTACCTACCATATGAAACTATTTCACATCACCCCCATCCACAAAGGAGGCAACTCTTTTGATCCATCCAATTTCCGTCCTATATCCATCTTGTCACCCATATCCAAAATTCTCGATAGAGGTATCCATCAGCAGGTAATGCAATATCTATTGCAAAACAATCTTTTAACCAAACCCAACATGGCTTCCGACCTAGCCACAGCACAACTACAGCCCTATTATCTTTTACAGACACCATGAACAAGACCAGAGATGCAGGATGCTATACAGCCTCAGTGTTCCTTGATCTCTCCAAGGCCTTTGACAAAGTGTCTCATCCCTTACTTTTGAACAGATTGTCTAACCTAGGCTTCTCCAATAACACAGTAAAATGGTTTTAGAGCTACCTCAAGGATCATAAACAAGCAGTGAAATGGTCCAATGAACTCTCACCCTTCCTCCACAACCCTACTGGAGTCTCCCAAGGCTACATCCTTGGACCCTACTCTTCAACATTTTAACAAACAACCTTCACACTGCCTCTCACCCTGGGACCCTCATTCAGTACACTGATGATTCCACCATAATCTGCACTGCTCAATCACTACCAGAACTACTTTCAAAAACTCAACAGTCCTTTACAGCAGTTGAATCCTGTCTAAGAAATGCTCAACTCTTTCTTAATCCAAAGAGGACAAAACTAGTACTCTGTCATCCCAAAAACACCTCCCCTGTCACTGATCATTTCAACATCCTTGCATCTGACAACACTGTCATAGAAATAGTGCAGAAAACCAAACTTCTAGGTGCTATCATTGACAATAAACTTTTATTTGACCCCATATACAGCAAAATATAAAGAAAACTCATCAAAAACTGTGACTCTTATATAGAAACAAACATTTCTTTATTGCAGCAACCAAAACTACCCTTGCAAAAACATTTTTACTTCCCTCCCTTCTTTATGGTTCCATATCTTAACTAACTTGCAAAATTCTACCCTAAGCAAGCTGGAACAGTGCTACAACAAAGCTGTAACGTTTGCCACAAACTCCAAATATCGCACACACCACTGTAAACCTCTCCTAGAATTAAACTGGCTTGAACTCCTCAACCAACTTGCCTTTATTCAGCTATCCACCTTACACAACCTTATTTTCAAGCCTACTGCCTGCCCTGCACTAACCAATCTAGTCACAACTTACACATCAAATCGAACCCGATGATCAGAAGACAAAAATCTCTTAGCAATCTCAAAACCCACATGAAAACCTGGTCACTCTTTGTATTCATACTCTGTCTCTATACTTTGGAATTCACTGCCTCTAACTACCAGGTCTATGGCTGGCCTAACCCATTTCAAAGCCTATTTAAAAAATCATCTCAAAAATACTTGGCTCTGCTCCTACATAAAGCCTGCCTAATGCTCAGATTTTCTGTCACATTTCAATCCCTCACAGAATGCAAGATCCTAAGGTTCTTCTAACTCCTTCTTTGCTTCTATACCATATCCTTGAGCTACTGATCAGGCTTTATTGCTTCTATTCTTCTTAGCTCTCTCTCACTATCTATCTGCATCCCTAACTTTCTGGCTGCTATTCTATTTTGCATGTACTATAACAGTCAATGTCACACATTGCACTACCTACGTACTATTTTTTGGACACTGTCTACATCATGTATGGTGAGAATGACTATTGTTGTCTTTAGTGTTTTAACTGTATAGAACTGTCTAGATGTGTAGGAATATATTGCAACATCTTGTAGCAGTGTGTTCTTTCAACTTATTTTTTGTATAGTATTTCTAATGTAATGTTTATTGTATTGGATTATACTGTATTTGTATTGTACTGTGTGTGGAGCTTTTCTCCCTGAGCTTCTGCTGCAAATGGTCAGACCACCCCAGTAAACAAATGTCAGATAAATAACTAAAATAATAAATAAGAAGGGGGAAGGGAAAAAAAACATGCACGAGGAAGGACAGAAGACTGGGATATAGGGAGAACTAGGTGAAGATGAAGACAAAAATATGGAGGGGAAAATGAGGAGAGAGAGAATACATGTAGGAACAGTGGTTAAGAGAAGGGATTGACACTAATAACTTTCTGAAGTGCTACCCAATGAAAAATATGGTTCTGATTTGGAGTATCAGTGATTATTTGTACATAAACCCTGGAAGAATATTCAATTGGGGAAAGAGTAAAAATAAGAAAATGAAAGATAAAAATATTCCCCCTAAACTAAAAGAAGGAAAAGCAACAATTTTAGAGTACTTTCAATAAACATAAACAGTATTAGAATCATTGTCAGAAGGGTAGGGATACTGAGATGGTGTGCTAAATGTGAAGTGGATATTATTTTGCTGGAGGGTGTAAGATTCCTGAAAAGTGAAGGAAATTGTGGGGGTAGAAATATAATATTGAACTTAGGAAGTGAAAGATGTTCTGGAGTGGATATGTTTTGTTAAAAATAATGAAAATACTAGATGCAACATTGGTAAGACAGGAAGCTTAACTGTTTTAGATGTGAGATGGAGAGAACATGTTTATATAATAATAGCATCATATGCCTATGTAATTAGCAAGGAAAGAGAGAATCTGTTTCATTAAATGTTAGACTATGTGGTGGTTAACATGAAAATTATAATTGCAGGTGACTTTAATTGTCATTTTAGGAGTAGATGTAATAAGAAAGGAAATTATTTTAAAAAATACAGGATGTGATTAAATATGGCAAATTAGCTTCATCAAACAAAAATCAGTGGACTTAAAGAAGGTAGACACTTGGATCTAAAAATGATCATTTTGTATTATCAGAAGGTTTTGGGGTACTAGATCATGATACAGTTGTAACTGTTTTTTCAGACCATTTAGAAATGTGAACAGAAGTGATAAAAGAGAGTCTATTAAAATAGGAAAGTGAATAACAAGAATAAATGAGAAATTATGAGATAAAATTGGACAGATGGAAGTATTGCATTCATTGAAGGATCATACAACCATGAAGGACAGTGATATAAATTGGTTTAAATGGTGAATTGAATTTAAAAATAAGCATAAAAAGTGTTTTTTTTTTCAATGGCAGGATAATGTAGGAAAAGAAAAACTGAAATCTAGGAAATTTATAAATATGTATTAGAGAATTTAGAGAATAATACAAGAAAGTATTCTGATACAGAAAAAGAAATATATAAAATAAATCAGGATTACTGTTTAGGCAAAGGTATAATTTACAAGGGAGGAGATATCTGCATATTTCTGTAAAATAGTAAAAGAGGATATTACTATAATGAGGGGAATTATAAATGTAAAAGGAAAGGTAAAAAGAACAATAAAGAAAAGTATTAGTATTGTAGTACTGCATGTGTAAAATATACATCAGGGTAAAAAGATGGAAAATAAGACAGAATGGAAAGTAAAAAAAATCGGAATGATTTAAGGCAGAATTTGACAAATAAAATACTATTAGTAAACTGGATGAGGTGCTTAGGAAAATAAATGTTGATTCAGTATCAGGTCCAGATGCCATAGGGTATGGAATATAACAGATATTAATTGACTGGCAAAGAGAATATTTTGGAAATATTTTGGAATTAGTGGTTGAAGGAAGAGTTTATTTATGAAGAGTTATGTAGTGGTATATTAAAACTTATATGGAAGGAAGTAATAACGGATGAAATAAAAAATAAAAAACTGGAAACCCATCACACTAAATAACAGATTATAAATTTTTATGAGAATAATACAGAGGACAATGGAAGAAAAGATGAGGGATATAATGGAAGAAAGTATGCATGGTATAGAAGTGAAGGGATGTCAAGAATTGTCATTGACTGTGACAGAAATTGTGGATGATATTAAAAGCAAAAGGGAGGATGTGAAACTTACTGTAGGTGATAACACTTTGTGAGATGTTACAGAGACTTATGGAATAGGTAATGTTATTAGGAGAGTGTGTAGGTCAGCATATCAAAATAATCGAGTAAGAGTGTTAGTGAATGAATTACTGAGTAATGAAATATGCATGAAGTGTGGTATAACACAAGGATATCCCATGAGTGGAATATTGTTTGCATTTGCAATGAATATGATAATGAGTGAAAAAAAATGAACGATCCTGGATATGTGATGCAAATGGAAGAGAATATTCCATTTTGATATACACAGATGATATAGTTGTAGTAGCTAAGAACAAAATATGAATGAGGGGAGTGCTCATTTGTCTGAATGGATGTTTAAACAAAATGGGAATGACCTACAATAAAGATAAAACTAAGGGTTTGGGAGATGAGGGTATATTTTTCAATAATTGCATGGTTTTCGCTAGGAATAAAATTTGGGAAAATGATGTAATTGTGATGTAATGGAAGGGTTTGATAAAAAAGAATGAAATATGTCTTCTGTAGAGGATGTACAGATAAGCATTCATGAAAAGGGTTTATGTTAATTTGGTATTAATGGGAACAACAGCATATATAACAAATGTTTATGTGACTCTAGAAAAATATAAAAAGGAAATTGTGCAAAAAGTGTTTTTTTTTTTCATATGCAGCTCAAGAATGAACCCAGTAAAATTACACGTGATGCATATGAGAAAAAATGAACAGGGAATGGGGTTACTAAATTCAGTTGTTTAAATTTCTTCTTTTAACTTGTATAGATTATTAAGGTGGGTAAAGGAAGCAAAAGAGAATTTAATAGTCTGAATGTTTAGATATAAGTACAAAAATTTCTAGGAGATAATAAGAATAAGAAACAGAGAAAAAAATATATAAATTAAGTAATTAAAAATTATCAAGTATAAATATAAATACTAATGTGGAAAATAAAAATTGATGATATAGAGAAAGATAGAAGGATGTGGCATAATAATATGAGGAAACAATATTATTATGTAAATCCATGGGAGAATTTACCAGAAGAATGATTAAAGCTCTTAAAGTAAGGAAAAAAGTGGTGTATCGAGATAGTAAAGTGTCAGAACTTCATCCATGACTTGGAGAGGTGTAGAACTGTAATTAACTAGCGTTTCAAAAAAGGAAGAAAATTAAATTATTTTAATTATTTCAATTCTGCTTAAATATTTGACTTGTCCTTAGTGGTAACACTAGTTTGTACTTTTGCTCTATTCCATCTGTTTGCATTTTTAAGTTTGTTGTGGGACCTTAGTCCATCCATCCATCCATCCTAAACCCCTTTTTCCCATTTTGCACATTGTGTCAGGATGTCACTTCAGCAATGACAGTCACCTCGAAGTGAGGTTTAGACCACTGGGGGGCTACCCCTGCCATAGTAGTTCATCCGTACCACTCACTCTCACACATACTCACACTGCTAGCTAATTAAGAATGTCCAATCCACCTACTGCATGTCTTTGGGATGTGGAAGGAAACTGGAGCACTTGGAGGAAACCCACATAACCACAGGAAGGACATGCAAGCTCTTGTATTTTTATTAGCATCTGTGGGAAGATTTTTTCCTGTATCATTATTCTGCACTTTAATTTCCACAACTAGAATTACTTGTAAAAGCTATCTGATTGTACTTTAAACCCTACTGGCCTAAAATCTTGTAGTTTAATTCACAGTAGTGACAGGACTGCAGGATTTTGTGTCTTAGTCATTTATTATTGCATTTTTCCATAAACAGTGTTACCGGTAAATTTCTGCATAGTTTGGTGCTATTAAACTGCAGGTCAACAGAAGAAAAATGACTCTGCTACAGTTTTTGCTTCAGTGATTTTAGATTCTGCTTATCTTTTACATGCTTAAAGTTGCATTCTGTGTCTGCCTCACCCCTCACTAACCTATTAAGTTAAAGTTTCTAAAAGAGCTCTAATATTGTCTTTATTTGATTGGATGCCTCTCTAGCTAGCCTGCTTGTTCTTCCCAGTCCTCCCTCATTTTTTTCTATTGTTGTCTAATAATAAGGCTTTGTTTCTGGCCTCCAATCCTTATGATAATCTGATTTCCAAAGTCTCTTCCTCCCCTCTTTCATTGCTATTGACTGTTGCATAACTTATTTATATAATCTTGCCATCTATTGTTTTCCATAGATCCATAATACTGAGTGCCCACCCAGTAAACAAGTTAATTCTCTTCAGTAAATCTCCTTTGCTACACATAGTCTCCTGCTTATTTTCCATGTGCTCAGCAAAGCTAAGAGTCCTAGCCAGCATTTCCAAAGTATTTTACTTGAATGTAGTGACATTCAGGCAAAGTTAAGTACCTTTGATTGTTAAATCAGACTTAAGTTATTCTGAGTTATCACTACTGTTTCCTGTTTTTATGTGTGCATTTCACTGTTTTTTTTGTAAAAAAAAAAAAAGAAAGAAATTATTATTCCTCTCACTGTCTTGAAATTGCTGCCAGCAAAGGATTTCCAGCTAGTTAAGTGTTCTGAGGCAGCATTGCACTTGTGGGTTTCTTCTACTGTGTTTTTACATTTGGAGGACTAGGTTTATTCATCTTGTGGCAGGAGGTGTTTGCCTAGAATATATGAGTTGGAAAATATACAAAAGGACTCATAGTAATTTTAATGACCAGAAGCCTCATTAGTTAGATTTCTGTTTTTTCTTTGCTGCTAAAAATTTTGCTTGAGGGTCCTGTTCAAGCAGCTTTATTACACACAAATACATCAGAAATGAGGCTTTGTAACTTAAACTTAAATAAACTTATAAAAAGAATGACTACTGCACTCATACATGTTAACACTCTAGGTGTTCTCTCAAAATGGCACTGCTGCCTACACGTCTTCGCTATTTATATGCACATGCTACACCTGGAAATGCTTCTTAAAGTTATATACACACTGTCTGATCTACATCCTCCCTCTTTCAGAAATAGTCCTTATATAAAATGACAGTATTCAATGACATGCAATTTACAGAAATTATCTTTTGACATGCAGTTATACAGAACTAGTTATTTGACATGCAATCATACAAAATTAGAGACATATAAAACAATTATGTCAAAGTTGCTATGTATTTTACACAAAGTCTGGAAATACGACCTGATCGTGTAACATAAAAGTCAGAATTGAATCTAGCAACTGGGACTGTCTTCAAGAAATTTTCAACTCTGGGGACATCTGAAATTTCATCAGGAATGGATACTGCAACATGATCTTCAGTACCAACATTGTCAGGGTTCCTCTGAGATCTACAGTCTGTATCACAGGTACGATGCTGCAATATCATTTCTGGTACAGGAATAAGATGTCTGCAGTTTCTCCTATACCCTATACCCTCAGATTCCACTAAATAGGATCTTGGCTCAGTACATGTAACTCTCACTTGACCAATTCGATCAAAGCCTTTTGCCATTTGCATCCTCACTGTCTCTCCTTCTTTTAACAGACGAAGAAATCTGCTACTTTTATCATAACTGGACTTCTGAGAAGAATGCATTTTAAAAAGTTGGACTTTGACTGCTCTGTTTGTAGCATTAGAAACTCAAACTGATAGGCAAGGTTGTTCTGGTTTGCCTAGACAGAAGTCTCTGAGCAGGCGAGCGTAGTTGGTTATCACGGTGTATATTTCTGAGATTGAGTAAATTCAAGAAGATATTAGTATCGTCATGCTTTGACCTCCCTAGTAATTGTTTTGCACTCTGTACTGCATTTTAACCAAGCCCATTTTACTAAGGATCTTCAGGGCTGTTAGTAACATGGATAAAGTCCCACTCTTTAGCAAATTTCTGAAACAATTAACTGGTAAACTGAGAACCATTGTCAGAAATACCTTTGTGTGGACTACCAATGACGGAGGAATGACATTTCATCTTAGTAATAACAGCACTGGACATTAGGCTAGGTAGCAAATTGATCTCAAACCAGTTTGAATAAAAGTCTACCAACACTAAGTAATGTTGACTTTTCCACTCAAATATGTCAGTTGCTACTGTTGACCAAAGTAGTTCAGGAATTTGGCTTAATTGAAGTCACTCTTTTTGCAAATGTGGCTTAGTACTGTTGCATCCTGAACAAGAAGAAAGCACATTATCAATGTCTTTTGGTAGAATCAGAACTTGGGTGGCCATGATGTAAAATCTGAATGTATTCACATTGTAAGAAAGTAGAAACAACTTTTGGACCTTTGAAAATTATACCAACTTCCATCAACATCTCATCTCTGTATGGAAAGTAAGGTTGTACTTCTGGTGGTACACAAGATTGCTTTGATGGCCATCCTACAATGATGAAGTGGTTGAGCTTTTGCAAAATTGGATCAGTCTTTGTATGATCTCACAGCTCATTAAGTCTCGTGGTAGATAAATTATGCACTTCCATGACATCAAAGTAAAAATGCTCTGCATCAAGCTGTTCCATACTATTTCTTGGCAATCTGGATAAGGTATCAGCCAGATAAAGAAGTTTACCTTTGTATAGACCATTTTGAAATTATACTTTTGTAATTTGAGCATCATTATTTGTAGTCTTGCTGAAGTGGAATGTATAGGCGTATTTAAAACAGTAAGGGTTGATGGTCTGTTTCTATCTGGATTGCTCGGCCATAAATATAATCAAGGAACTTTGAACATGCAAATACAATTGCCAAAAGTGCCTTCTCCATTTGAGTATACTGTATCTCAGTTTGGTAAGAGTTTTAGATGCATAGGCAACAGGTCTGCCCTCTTGAAGAATAACTGCAGCAAGACCGACCTTTGAAGGACCACAGGACAGAACTATTGTTTGTCAACATCATAGTATCTTAATGTAGGCGGGTTAGCAATTTACTGTTTGAAATTATCAAATGCTCTCTAGTGTTATTCTAACCATGACCATGCAACATTTTTGTGTGTCAGCTCTGTTAAAGGTGCTGATAACTCACCAAAGTCAGGGATAAATTTGCCCAAATAGTTAACCATGCCAAGAAAACACTGTAGAACTTAAACATTGTCTGGAGCTGGCATCTCAAGAATAGCTGCTTGCTCGGAAGGATCTTGTTATAAGCCTGTACTGGTAAATACATGACCTACATAAGTAACTTCTGGTAGTCTGAATTTACACTTCAGAAGATTGATATTTAAATTCACTTCACGCGCTCTGTACAGAACTTTCCTGAGGTTTCTGTCATGCTCTGCTTCATCATTACCTCTAACCAGTAAATTGTCAACTATTATAGCACATGGGTAGCCTAAAAAATTTGTTCCATTGCATGCTGACAGACTTCACAAGCAGAATTTATTCCAAAAGGCATCCTGAGGAATCTGCATCTACCAAATGGGGTACTGAATGCAGTCAGTAATGAAGATTTGTGATCAAGCATCACTTGTCAAAATGAAATTTTATCTAAGACAGAAAAAAAAACTGTGGCATTTGGCATGAGGGTTGCAATTTCCTCGACTGTACACATAGGATGATGAGGTCTCTTTAATGCTTTGTTCAAGTCTCTTGGGTCAATGCATATTCTGATTTCATCTGAATTTTTCTTATGAGCAACTACCATAGAAGACACCCGCGAGTTGGTTCTGTGACTGGACAAATCACACCTTGCTGCACCATTTTGTCTAACTAGACTTTGACTTTGCCCTGCATAGCTATTGGAACTCTTCTTTCTGGTCTGACAAATGGATTAACCTCTGGGTCTAACTTCATGGAGTACACAACTGGAAGTTTGCCTAGCTTGTCGTTGAAAACATCAGCATACTCTGAGAAATAGCATCTGTAAAGCTGGAACTGGGACATGTGTTTATATGATGCACTTCTTTGGTAAAAGAAAGCTGTCTCTGAGACCTAATAATGACTGCACAGGTCTTCAGATTACATAAAATTGCAAGCTGTAACTGTTAGCAGCTGAATAGCATGAAAGCACTACTGAACCGTCTGTTTGAATCTCTTCACCTCCATAAGCAACAAGCTTCACACAATTGACCAAATTAAGTTGCTCACCAGCTCCTACTCTGGCAAATGTTTCTGCTGACATTAAATTTCACTTTGAACCAATGTCTACTTTGAGATCTGTGGGTTTAGCATTGATCAGGACAGTATAAAATATTTCATTCTTTGCCAATAAATCTACTGCATTAACCATTTCACTGACCACTGATACACCATCTGCATAGAAAGTAGGGTTGCAACTCTCTATATGATCAACTTGTTTTTTTATAGTGACCTTTCTTAATAACTGAATGAGGCTTGCTTGATTTACAAAACTTTTGAAAATGGTTCCATTTTTTACACTTGTGGGATTGCTGACCAAATGCTAAGCACTTCTTTCTTTTAGACTCTTGGTTTGCAACAGCTAACAGTAAGACTTGACCTGGGTTTTGCTGACTCACTCTTATGCCCTTCTTACTGAGCTAGCCTTGGAACTTGATAGAAAGCACTGGGTTCTCTCTGCCACACCTACAGGGGTTGCAGCTGCCATGTGCTTAGGCCTATTCCTGCATGCTATGTGTTGCATACTGTGTACGTTTGCTCTAGAGGCTGTTGAAACCATGCCTTTGTCACTCGTAAGCATACTTGTGTGCCTTTCTGTGAGCTCATTGATTTGACAAATCTCTATGTTTTTGCTTAATGTTAAATCCCTGTCACAAAGCAAATTCTTTCTCATTATTAACATCGCACATACGCCTGTCCTTTATTAACTCATCTTTCAAGTCACCAAATCTGCACCTTTTAGCTTTGTTTCTCAAGTCAGTGATATAAGCTGCAAAAGTTTCACCTGGCTTTTGGTCTCTTGTATAAAATAAGTGCCTCTCTAATATAATATTTGTTCGGGGGTTGCACATTTCTCTAAGTTTACATTTTAAGCACTCAGGGTCTTCCCTTGATTAAGCCAGTACCACAATATGGTGTTTCCCCCTTCTCCTGCATATATTTTTTGTGCATACACAAATGAATGCACTCTTTCAATAGCTTGTGATCCAGATAAGTTAATGAATGCCCTTGTACATGCATCGTTGTCAGAAAAAGCTGCTTGTATGAAAATATTGTATTCCTGCTTGAATACTCTCCAGTTCTCTGCTATATTATGATCAAACACAAGTGGACTTAGTCTGTGAAGTGCTTCTGCCAAATCAACAACATTAAGATGGTGCTTGAAATTATGTATGAACACACATATATACAGTAAATATATATATATATATATATATATATATATATATATATATATATATATATGCCAGAACTTTATGCCAGTACTTGTAATTATGCCCAATAGCACAACAAACTGCTTGAAATAACTGCACTTTGCCAAATAATTCTCTGTAGCACAAGAATGCTCTGAAATCACTGCACTTTACTTTGACATCACTGTACTTTATGAAACCACTCCTTATGAGTGTAAGAAATACTTTGAAATGACTGTAGTTTGCAAATAAACTGTACACAGCAGAAAAATCTCAGAGTAAGAAACACTTTGAGATTAATGCACTTTGCAAATAAACTGTAGACAGCACAAGAACCTTTCAAAATGGCTGTACTTTTGTGAAATAGCTCTGCACAGTGTAAGAAACAATATGAAATGGCTGCACTCTATGAATAAATGCACACAGCACAGGAAACTTTTCAAAATGGCTGTACTTTGAGTGCACTCTGCAATATAACTGCACTTTGTACCCAGCAAACTCTTCAAAACAATTGCACTGTAATAAAGTGCACACTCTGAGATACTTCAAAAAACAACTCTAGTTATGCTTTGAATGGCTTCAATGTAAAATAGCAGTTTGTGCCCATAACACAGTCTATTATTAAAACACATGCAGTGCCATTGCTCTTTAAGCTTATTTTGCCCTTTTATTGTACTTGTTATGCCCATTTAACCTCTTATCATGCTCATTATACTTTTCTTGAGCCCATTTTAATTTAAACATGCTTGTTATGCAAGCCAAAGATAGTTCTGAGCCCTATATGAATATTTTTTTCTAGTTTTATCAAATATCATGGTTTTTAACATTTCATTTAATTAATAACATGGTGTGAGCCTTTCCTTTGCTTACTAATACATTTTTGTGCTACTCATTTGATTAATAATGCGTTTTGTACTTTACAAATGTGCTATTTCATTTTCTTTGCCAAAAAAAAATGTGTGCAGTTTTCTTTACCTTTAGCTTGTTTTTGGCCCTTTTTCATTTGCCTGTGTTCCATTTCACTCAACCTGCTTATTCTGCCTTTACCTTCAACTCTGCACCTCATGGCTCAAGGAAGCAGCTCTTCTAATCCTGGTTCTGATACCATATTGTTTATCTGGTCAGGATAAAATAGACAAACATTCGCAGGTTCTGTTCAAGCAGATTGATTACACAAAAACACATCAGAAATGAGGCATTCCCCCAGATATACTATTCCTCAATGCAGGACTAGCTTAGTCCTACATGGAGGTGGCTGTTTAGGAGCAGGACGGCAGAGCACCATGCATAGTAATGAGGTGCACTGCCTGAGCTCCTAGGCTTACATGGAGCATGTAAGAGTGCAGTGGGTGTATCTGAGAGCAGAGCTCTCAGAATATACACGCCCCCGCAATGAAGAAAAGCAGAAAGGGGTATGAAATGAGTGGGTCCGCTCATAGGTGACCGCATATCCTCACCAACAATCCCCCTCATGTACAACAGCAACAGT
Organism: Protopterus annectens; assembly: GCF_019279795.1. NCBI lineage: Eukaryota > Metazoa > Chordata > Ceratodontiformes > Protopteridae > Protopterus > Protopterus annectens. Next base: position 1,441,461,756 of record NC_056725.1, on the reverse strand, counting down.
ATACATAAATAAAATGAAGAAACCCTTTTATATTTAAAATGCCGATTAAAGCTAACTGTAGGTGCGTAGGTGTGCCCATCGCTTAGCTACGGTTACTGCATCTTAAATGGCTGAAGAGGATAACAAGGAAGATTTATGCAAATGAAGCAGCATCGCAATAGTGTAGTGGGCACAGCATTCTCCTTACAAGCAGGCATTCCTGGTTCAAGTCCCACTGCAGCAGATTTCATTTTCCATGACAAAGCACGTTATGAGTAATATTTATGTTGCATAACCCATTAATAACATATTTTCATGAACTGGAGTACTGCAGTAAATGCACATGTGAGGTGTCACTGTCATAATGAATAAGGCACTAGTAAGCAGGTTTAAGCACAAATAAGCAATAGTGAGCATATTTATGAACTAGCAAGTGGGTGGGCTTAAGCCCATTTGTGTGGCGGTAAGCAATGCCTACACTGGTTAAGCAATTCTAAAGCTAAGTCTCAGTAAGAAGATGTAATGGCAGGTCAGCAGTGCTTACCATCATGCAAACCCTCTTACAACTGCTCAAAAGTGCCTTAATCACTCTGTATCCAACGGCCCTTATTCTGCTCATTAACAAAATAAACAGCCATGCAGGTCTTGATCCCAGGACCCTATAAACCATAGTCACCGTAGTTAACCACCCATCACAGAACTGCAGAAGACTGCGGTATCAACAAACAAGTCCTCACCATAGTAAAACCAAACTAAACCTGTGAAAGGAATCAGTATACAGTCATATATTCCAAAACCCTCTAAATAACATAAATATGTGAACTGGAGTACAACAGTAAGCCCAAAAGTGAGGTGTAATTGTAATAGAGTATTGAAGTCCCCAATAAAACACAAGAATTCCATAGAGTGTATGTACACATTAATCATGGATACCAGGCAGATATATAAGATGTAATGAATAAGAAATCAATGCCAAAGAGGAAATATAATGCAAACTCTAATGTACGCAATGCTAAGCATTGCACAGGCCAGCATAGGAGGTGCAAGCAATGAGTAGACCAGTTAACTAATTGTGCTCAGTGGTATACCCCTTTAAACAATGCCAACATTAGTTAAGCAGGTTTGCCCATAGCTTAGCATTTTCAAAACCAGCCAGTCATGGAAAAGTGCGGGAAATTGGCCCTACTTAAACCCAAGAGGCGGAATACATCTCATAACTGGTTGTAGCTTCCCCTTGCAGGCACTATGGCAGTAAGGGAAGAAGGTGTGCACTTTCGCGCGCAGTGCTGGTGCATCCAGGAGTCCAAGGTCATGGCAGGACTCCTTGTCAAAGACCATGATCAGAGAATGCTGCAGGGCCAGTACCAGGGCTCTCAATATAAGGTGGTGGCCTGGGACTATCTCACCCGTGACCTCACCAGTGCAACTGGCATACCCCAAACTGGTGAGCAGGTCAGGCACCACTATGCCAACCTGATGTGGCATAAAGGAACCATCTTGGAGGAGTGGTTCCAAGAGGCTAGTATGTGTGTAAAAGTTGCCAGCTCAGGTATATCATGGATAGGTATGCCTAAATATTCCTCTCATGTCACCCACAGCTGCAATGGAGCGGGACGCCAACCAGGAGGCCCACATCAGTCGCCTGGCGAGGTTGAGACGTGAGGCAAGTCAATAATACTCATGCATTTACTGTCATAGGAAATAAAAATAAAAGTAGTAGTAAATTAATTGCCTGTATAAAGCCTGTATTGTTCAAGGCAAGTACTGCATACACTAGAGAATATGGCAGGAAGAGTCTCATATTGTTTGTATATCAATAAAAGTGTAATAGCCTGACAAAACAGGTCTAACTGCTGGACTGCATGTGTATACCCTGGTATTATATGATAATGTAGAGTTGCAGTCATGTAATAGTACTGTTGTATTAAGCACTGTTACCCACACCATGCACCATAAATTGAATGTGTAGGAATGCCTGTATATGACGGGTGTAATCCCCAGAGGTTATTTAGTACAACTGAGAGACACATAGACAGTAAAGAGGGAAAATGCAGACAACAAAAACTGAATAGTACATGCAACTGAGATGTGAACTGTTGCTTGTTTAGCACACACAGCCACAGTTCAAATCCTGCCAGTGGTAGTAGTCTGCATACAGAATCATAACCCGCAACTGTACAGATATGTCCAGAATGTCTATTAAAGTGGCCCATATCTGTTGCCTATCAACCTGCCCCCTCCGGGAAGTCAGTGGGATGATCTCAGACGTATAGGCAGCAAACAGGAAATACAACTGATTGACACACAGCTATGAGAACAAAGCTGGCACACTAGCAACTCCTCAATACCTTCTCTGACTAAGAAGCCACGTATGTGCCATTTGCACCCCAACTTGTCAAGCTTTGGCCAGAGTGTGTACAGTTACAGAGTGAGATGTATGTGCATAATAGTAATGTGGAATCTGGTACTATGTGTGGGAACATTCAGGTAGTGCTAATAAACATTCCTCCCACAGGTCTGTCAGATACCAACACTGTGCCCAGAAATACAAGAATATTCCCAGTACTGCTACTGTTCACAGTGGTATTGCGTGACATTGCGACTGATGCAGTTGCTCAGAATAATGAGGTATTACACATCACTGTCACCCACACTGTCCTACAACATATAACTGTTTAAGAAATCTGTATAAGAGTGTTGTAATACAAGGTCAGAATGCAAAAGCACAGGGGATTAATAAGACAGAAAGCAGATAAGACATATACAGCAATATCTATATAGCAGACACAACTGTGATGGACAGTGTTTAAGTTTTAGCAGACACAGCAATGGTCTTAATCCCGGGAGTGGAATTAGGCTGCATACAGAATCATACCCCACAACTGTACAGATGAGGCCAGAATGTCCAGTATATGTGCCCATATCTGCTGCCTGTCCACCTGGTAAGTCTGTGGGATGATCCCAGATGTTTAGCCAGCAAATAGGGAATACAAGTGATTGTCAAACATCTATGAGAACACACCTGTCACTGTCGCAACCCCAGAAATGGTTAGGAGAGAAATATTTCAAGTATGTCCTATCTACACCCCCATGTTGTCAAACACTGACCAGAGTGTGTAAATTAACAGACTGAGATGTATGTGCATAATACTAATGTGTAATTCGGAACTTTGTGTGGCAACAGTCAGTTAGGGCTAACAAGCATTGCTCCTACAGGTACGTTGGATACAAACACTGTGCTGAGAAATACAGACCATTATAACCTGTATTGGTAATGTTCACTGTGGTATTGTAGGGAATTGTGAGTGTTGCAGTTTCTCTGAATAATAAAGTATCACTGGTCACTGTCACCCACACTGTGCTACATAATATAACTGTGTAGGAAAGCATGTATTTGTGTGTGTCAGGTCACTAAAGGTGCAAGAGGGCAATATTCTAGATATGTCCCGGCACACCAGCATGTGGTCAACACATGGCCACAGTCTGTGCAAAAAGAGTTAGATAGCTATGTGCAAAACATCAACCCCGAATCCGGGAGTATGTGTAGAAACAGTTAGTGCTAACAAACATTCCCTCCACAGGTATACCAGGTAAGAGGTGTATACTTCAGGTAAAACCAGTTCATGTGTAATGCTGATGACAGCCATATCGCTGTCCAAACCAAGGCTATAGGGTAGTGTAGTAAGACTTGTAATGTACAGATAACAGCATTGACTAGGAAAGTAATGTGGACTACAGGAATATACTAGTTGTTAATTGACATATTTCTCCCCCCCCCACATCATATCTCCAACAATAATCAACATACCCATCTCAACTGGTATATAATGACTCTGATAATGTCCTATTGTTTGATAAATATTTTAATGGTTCCCTTGCTTGTGCTATATTGAATTATTCCAACATTGGTGGCATGGTGCCATCAATGTACCTGCATGCTGTTCTTATTACCACTGTGGTCTCATACATGCATGTGTTCTGTTTGCTATGCCACTGTTCCGTATCTGGTGTCTGGGTTAATGGGAATATCTATGCATGCTGTTATACCTAACCCTGGAATGTGCTGACTATTACTAACCCAAATCTGTTGATGAAATCTAAACACTATAGCACGCTTGGGAAGGCCGGTCTCAGTGGACCCACCTGTCCCATCTCAGCTGGCCGGGGCACTGGGCTCCAGCTTGTCTGGGGCCCAACCTGAGGCCTCCCTGTCTGTTGGTCCTGCACCACCTTCGGGTGGAACTGCCTCAGGGGATGGGGCTCAACCCCCCCCTTGGAGTGGGCATGGACAGGCACCTGTCACCCATCACCAGGTCGGGGTCGTAGTGCATAGAGAGATCAACCAGCAGTTTGGTGATTTTCTATGCCAGCTCAATGGCCGCATGTTGTGATTAGAGAGTCAGCCTGGCTCTGCGACTCAGTCCCCAGCACAGCCACCTTCGGGCTGTGAAGTTGCAGTGGTGAATGCCCATGGTTGGGGACCTCAGTCCCTCTGTTACTACTAGGGAGCTTGTGGGCTTCCAATATCCCCACACCCCTCCACATCAAGGTGTTTACCCCCCACATGTGTCATATACTGCCCCTGTATGCATCTTGTTTGTCTTGTCTGTTATCCTACCCAACCTACCTCTCCAAATATACCTACTACACCTCCCTAGCATCCCACTATCACCTGAAAAAAAAAAAAGGGCAATCTGTTCCCACAAAAAAATCTCGCCCCATACATAGCTGTCCATTTCCCACATGTGTCCACTGGACACATGTAATCCAGTCTAATTGGCATTACAACATATTATTGTTGTCCTCACCCACTCCCAGGGGTTTGAGGGTCCAAATCTACCTCCAAATTCAGTGTATATGCACAACTGTTGTTGTAGAAGAAATGGGCAGCTATGGACCTTCCCTATACCCTTCCTGCATATCCCTGGCTATTTTCCCTACTATCTTACCCTCTTTGTGCCACTTTTTTTAACACTTTCCTATCAACCCCTTTTTCTTTTCTTTTAAAGAAATTAGCGTGGGGGTAAGCGGGAGTAAGCACTTTTAAACAGCAGTAAGTGGGTTTAAGCCTGTTTGCGCGGGGGTAAGCAATGCCTATGCAGGTTAAGCAATTCAAAAGCTAACAAAGTATAAGAAACTGTAAATGGAAGTTAGCAGTGCTTACCTCCTCGCAAACCCATGCAAACCTGCTTACAACTGCTTTAAAGTGCCTTAATCACTCTTTATTCAATGGCCCATGTTCTGCCCAGAAACAAAACAAACAGCCTCTGCAAGGTTCAAAACCAGGACCCTGCAAACCATTGCCAAAGTGATTGACCACTAAGCCATTTCAGATATACATAACCTTGATGTTTTCAAAAACATATCATCCAGCCCAGTCATTCAACAGTACAGAGAATGTATTCCAACATTTAGATGTATGTGTGTGTGTAAATATATTACTATCTAAACAGATACAACATATCTATGTATATATATATATATATATATATATATATATATATATATATATATATATATATATATCAACACATATATATGTCTACACCTATATGTCTACATATACACAGCAAGTTACATATAGGTATGCAGATATATATCTATGTAGGTATATATGGACATAGTTATATATATGTAAGTATATATATATATATATATATATATATATATAGACATACATCTGTAGATAACAATGGGAGATTAACTAAAACATATATGTCCACATGCACTGTTAATGGGGTTGAGAGACCCCTAACAATATATGTCTTGTAGGAATAGGTATACCCCTCCACAGCCAAACACGTCCGCCCTGCAATACACTACCAAGTGTTGCAGATCCCATAACCAGGACCTGTCATGACATGGGCACAAGATGTTAAAAGTACTACATTCCACTTGTATGATGTCAGGCTAGTATTGGTAACATATCATGCAGTACAGTCTGGCTCCCATAGGAAATGTAAAATGCGGAAGCTACATATACAGACACATATATGCAGATACAGGTACACACACACACACACACACACACACACACACACACACACACACATATATATATATATATATATATATATATATATATATATATATATATATATATATATATATATATGTATGGATTCCATGCATTTGGTCGAATTACACTTAGCCGAAAATGATTCCAGGCATTTCACTTCACTGAAAGCTCACTTGACTGAAAGCTCACTTGGTCGAAGTTCATTTGGTCGAAAATGGAATATAGCCCCTGCCCCAGTGCAGTGCAACCCTGGAGTGAGAATATTAAATAAGGGGGGGGGTGTAGCCCCCCACATTATGCCAATAGTTTTTACTAAATATATATATATCAATGCATTTATAATGGATATGCCTTCTTATAATAGTGAATACATTAAAATTATGTGGGGGGCTGTGCCCCCCACACCCCCCTTATTTAATATCCTCACTCCAGGGTTGCACTGCAGTGGGGCAGGGGCTATATTCCATTTTCGACCCAATGAACTTCGACCAAGTGAGCTTTCAGTCAAGTGAGCTTTCAGTGAAGTGCAATGCCTGGAGTCATTTTCGACTAAGTGTAATTCGACCAAATGTATGGAATCCATATATATATATATATATATATATATATATATATATATATATATATATATATATATATATATATATATATATATGTATATATATCTATACATACATATATATATAGATATACATGTGACTACACATACACACGCAGAGATATGTACAGTAAGATACATATGTAAAAGGTGCACACAATATGGAACAGTCACTATGGCTACAGTTAACACCTTGACAACTGGACAGTGTGTGAGCCACCCATACAAATTACAATCATTGTCTGCAACCTATACCCACAGAGAGGCCATAGGATAAATCACCACACACAGGTTTTCATAAATGGACAAACTTTATTTGTGTACTATTACAATGTTATATGCCATGTCATATAGCTGCTCAGACACTGACATCCATATAAACAGAGTAATGCAACTGTGAAACAGTTATACTAATACTGTAGTCTGGAAAGCTTTACAACTGTAGATGTTCAGGCCAAGCCTTTGAAATTGTACAATAGTAAATGCAGAGTGGGCCACAGGATACCAAACATTCAACAGTAAGTAATGCAGGTGTATAGTTCAGCAGCCTCTATCTACACTCTGTACACAATCACTAGGTGGCAAAGCTTCAGTTGACCAAATGGGATGTAACTGTTACATAACTAGGCATAACTGACACATTCACAAGCACACCTGCAAACAGAACAGTCTGTATGGCAGGAGGCAGTGAGCCTGCATTAACCCAATTTATGTAAGTAATGTAAATATAGGTGAATTGTATGGTACTGTACATCCAGATACCTTAATGCAGCTCACCCCTGATACCCCCACATTTTGCAACTGACTAGGTTATTTATGGTGCATCCCCCCTAGACTCAATAATACAGGGCCATATACCACTGTTACATACACTGGCCTCTGGAGTGCATAAGGGCACACATGTATTGTGTAAGTGAAGCCCACACATATATGGCCCCAGCCCCACCGTATGTGTGTGAGATACAACAGCAGTGGACTGATGGCAGGAATGTCAACATGGTATACTCACAGCCCACTACAGAACAACCCCTGACAGCATGTCATATGTGTAAAGCTTGGTATGTAGGTGGAGGACAGAGGCTGGAACACAGGCCTATATGTGGAAAGCTGTTGCCATACTCTAAGCAAGTCATTGGTGTTACAGGATAGTCTGCAACATACCCTTAGTCAGGGATTTGAGGTAAGAAACATAAATGGATGTAGCCATGTACTGATAGCACTCAACACACACACTGCCAGTGAAATATCTGATGCAGGACCTGTGTGGTGGACAGACAAACCATGATAGGCACACCTCTGGCCACCAATATGATAGACCCACAGTTGAGAACTATGCAGACAGACTGCATTCCAAGGTAAACTAGTATGTACACACACACCCTGTAACACCAGTACTATACAAAGCATAACACAACTCTACTCAAACTCTGCCTGTAGTTCTGGAATCTCCTACAAATATGTAGATGGCCTGAGTCTGCCAGTTCACCTGTAAGAGGTATTGCTACCTGCTGACTGTAACACTGATGCCCACACACAGGGAGGATGTCTGTCACACAGGAAATGTAAAGGGACCACGTCCACATGATGTAGAGGTTTATAGTAGGTGGTTGCCATGACAGTGGCAACTGGAAGTACTACACAGCAAGCTGAATGCAGTTAGCAAGTAGAGGACACTGACTGGTGCAGAGGCCATCACCTGATCATGTGCATCACCTTCTAAAGCCATGCTAGGCCATGTCCATATGTGGCACCTGTCTGTGTTGTAGCAAGGCAGAACAGTGCAGCTGTGCATGAAGGAGCTGATGTCTGAATGTACCCCACATATAGGCATGCATTTGTGTACATATGTCACATATATAATATATAAAGATATATCTGTATATCAGCATGTATGTTCAGAAATATACATATATCCATGTGTAGACATATATATGTGCACATATATACATCACATATATACATCTACACATTTATAGATATATACCTATATGCACATGTCTACATATATACAAACACACACACAAACATATATGTATGTAAAGAAATGTCCCCTATATTACTACCACAGTGATGCATGCTATGTGCGAAGCACCAGCACATATAGCAATACACACATATATCTACAGCTGGCAGGGTGTGCAACATGGATGGCTATGCCACATGTTAGTCCCTTGTTGGAACCAATTGCCCCCATCTGTGAAGTATGCAATGGTAATATGGAGAAGTATGGCAGGTACACATGTGGAGGTGGACAGGATTGGTAGATATAGAGGATAGTCTACAGGGGTAGTATGTGATACATGTGGTGGGTAAATACCATGGATGGTGTGTGTGTGGTCTGTGATGTGGATGCCCCATGGGCCCCAATATATGCACAATGGGAACAAGCCTCCCACCCACTACTACTCACAACGTCCTGAAGGTGCCAGGTCTGGAGGCTGGGCAGGAGGAGCATATTGGCCCTGTGAATGTGTACTGGGTGCCTCAGACTGATGTAGCTCATCCCACATGTGTCTGTGGAGCCCGGTATGGAACAGACCCTAGCCCTGACCTCAGGGGAGAGGAACATGTCTGTGTGTGGCCCTAGGGGGGGACAACATCCTCTGGGTGGTTCCACCTGATGTTATTGCTGGAACAGTCCATGAGGAGGCCCCAGGTTGGGACACACATGTGATGTGGTCAAGTATCATGGGCAGATGGGTTTGGAGAGGTGGATCTGCTGGCCAATAGAACATATACATTTTATTGTGTCACTGTTATAGAACATATTTTGGTAGTAATGGTATACACTATCCTGGTACATGTCCAACAGCATGCATAGGTATCCCCAATAACACAGAATGTCAGATGTGCAGCAATCCCAGAGTAGCCATACCACTGGCATATATGGAACCATAGTGGCACTGACGATGGCATGCAGGTTAATAGTCTGTAACAGGCCAGCAATGATAGTGTCCACACAGGGGATATGACTGCAATCACATAGCAGAACGTGTGATACAATACAATATCTGTCCAATTGGTAGGTAAGCTGCAGCAATACCTAATGAGTTGTGTGTACAGTTTGTTGAAGCCGATATTGTGTGGGGGGGGGGGTGACACAGATGTGTATTATGAACTGTGGTAACCTTGCTGTATGAGATGCTCAGACTTGTTTCTATCTTTATGTCTTTCAGCCAAGATGGCACATGCACAGTTTCCCACCTATTCCCGTGTGGAAAATGAATTGTTGCTATCACACTTGATTCAGCACTATCCAGTGCTGTTTGGTAGGGCTGCACATGAGCAGCAGGAGTGGACCACCCTGTGGAATGGCCTAGTCCACAGGGTTAATGATGTCGGATTGCACAACCGCAGTTATGAACAGGTCTGTCATCATTGTACTGACCTGCTTCACAATGTCCATCGGCATGCTGCTGCAGTCCTGGGGGATAACCTCACCATGGGGGGGGCATGCCATCCATCCCCCCAACATGTGTGGAAGAGCTCCTGGCCAGCCTCGTGGCACCTGTCCATCCGGATAGCCATCAACTACTGGCACTCCTTCGTTAAGGTGTGTCACCCACACACTGGCAGAGGATTGTGCAGTTAAGGACACAGGGCACATCAGTAGACCACTGTTGTGTATACATCTGCATTGGTACAGGCAGATCATGCATATCTGACATGTCAGAGATATATTGTGTTGCTGCATTTTAGTGATAAACAGAAGTCCAGATGTGGTAGTATTGTGGGAATATACCTACCGTTTATGTATTGTAATAATGCACCCACTCTGTAACACTGCCATAAGTGTGGCCACTGACATTGCATCTCTCACCCTCTTATGTAGGTCCCTCTGGGATACCACCAAGGGAGCAGACTGTAGCTGGTGAGTATGTTTTATCTAGATGCTTGCCAACACACCGGGCATGTAATGGTGATGGTATATTCCACGCACACATCTAACACACCTACCCTTAATGCAAGCTGTACATGTGCATGCATTGTTGCTGTGAAATGCACGGTCTCACAGGGCTGAGCATGATGGGATATTGGAAGGGTATGTCAGACACCTGTATGATAACTAACATCCTGTTATTGTGGAATGTGTCCACAGGGAGTAACATACTGGTGGTAGACATGGCCTACAGTAGGGACATGTTCGGAACAACACCTGTATACAGTGCAAAACCAGTGTATATACCTGTAGGTAAATGGCAACTTCTGCAGAGATACACTATGGCATAAGGCATTACAGTAGTCCACATTATCAGCTGGGTCTAGGCTGCAACATGTGATGTTCATTGTATGGGATGCTGCAAAGTGACACACGTGTAGGGCTTACTTGTCATGCATCTGCATAAAGGCTGAAGGAGGGGGGGTTTCAGCATGACACACCAGTGCACTGCAGCAGGGATCCTAAGGATGCTAGGAATGGTTCTATCTGCACATAGTCAGGTTCAGGGCCTGTGGCAGCCATAACCCTACCCACACAGCAATAGTGACATGAACACCATGGGATGTACACATGAGTAGACCTTGCAATCATGCAGAATAGGGGGACATGTGTAGGGCAGACTGAACATACACTGGCAAATGCAGATGTCCCATGCTGGTGTACCCCTGCAAGGAGCAATGATTGCTGTAGTACACAAAACAAGAGGTGCAATAAACCGTCATGATAAGGGTATGCACACATATGCCCACACGGTGTGTATACGTTGCGGTCAGCAGCAGCACACCTAACACAATCTGTAGACACTGCATGTGAAAGTACAGGAAATATGTCATATGTTGTCATATACTGGGCTTGTGTACTGCTAAGATATGTGGTGATGTGGTCCCATGGCAGGTCAAGAATGTGTGTTTCAAATCAATGAAGGTGTGTATACCCCCCATAGCCATGGTATGCTCTGATGGTTGTCAGTGTAAGAGTATTGGAGTGGTCATACATGGTCTGTTAATGTTGACAGCTGTAAATCAGGCATCAGGCTTTCACCAATGACAACTGTCCACATATCATCCCAGGTATGTGTTGCTGAAAAACATAGGGGCTGTGAGAAGTAAAGCTGACATAACTGACACAGTACTACACATTCTGCAATGGGTTGTACACCTGTGAGTTGTGGTGCACAGTACATGGCAGGGTGCAGAACAGGTGCACAGCAATACTGTGTACATGGGTGCAGTGATGGCAGATGGGTAATAAGAGGACTATGTGTACTATCTTTGTGCAACCTCACCTGTATGTGTGTGTGCGTGTGTGTGTGTGTGTGTGTGTGTGTGTGTGTGTGTGTGTGTGTGTGTGTGTGTGTGTGTGTGTGTGTGTGTGCGTGTCCTGTTGGTTAGTTAGTTTGTCTGCAGGGTCACTCTGTTGAAGTTGAGGGAGGTAGATGCATGTGTGCATGTGTGTGTTTGTGTGGGTGGCCATATATGCACATGTGTGATTGTGGGTTTTTCATATGGCTGTACCTCCCTGTGGGACCATGAAGACATGACATGGACTGGCACATTACACACCAGTAATACCTGTCATGTGTGTAATCACAGGACAGCAAATAGTATACTGTGGTATGTAGCATGGAACAGGCATCCAGAGGGAAGGTAGACACTAGGTACCCCCTTAATATCACAGTCAGCAGAGAGGTCACCTTCAACCCATGTATGCAGCTCTACAGATGCATTGGGGAAGTACTAGTCAACACCAGGGAGTGTATCCAAATATTACAGTTGTCACATGATAGGCTGAAGGGGCAGCAAATGTGACATGTACTGAGCATTACATACACATGACACACCAGTGCGAGATATTATGGATACAACATAGTAGCCCACACATATAGGGGCCATGCACAACATATCCGGGCATACAGAGGGTGCATACTGAATGACAGTAGTGAGGCCATGTAGAACCACTACATACAGGTCAGGCAGGTAAAGTAGCAACAGGCCTTGTGTTGTGGCCACTTGTGTGGGCATTTAGAGGACTGAGATGTTAATGAGTGGTACAATGTATGTATGTTACCAAGTGTCATGCAGGATGGGGTAGCACATGGACATATATGCGAGACTGTCTGTAAAGCCATGGACATGTAGGTATTACAGAAGTGTGTGTGTGTGTGTGTGTGTGTGTGTGTGTGTGTGTGTGTGTGTGTGTGTGTGTGTGTGTGTGTGTGTGTGTGTGTGTGTGTGTGTGTGTGTGTGTGTACAGTTAGGCAATGCTGTACAGGTTTTAAAGCACATTTATTGTTTTCTCCAACAGGTGGCAAGGTGGGTCAGGGTCCCTCCTGTATACAAAATGATGTTGGTGTCCATACAGACACCGAAGATGATGATAGTACTGTTGAGGCACAGGTGGAGTTGTCAGGGGCTGACACAATGCCAACATTTGACATCCCCTTTTAGCCACCCCAACCCCACAGATAGTTTCAGTGCCTACACACACCCCATCACCAGTGCCCATATTGGAGGAACAGCTGACGTTTGATGGCAATGCACAGGGAAGTGTGGTAACCATGTTTACTGTGTCTGGTTGCAGCAGGCATAGCCAGATGGCTGGCAGGGCACTACATAGGCAGATGTCCCACAGTGCTTGTGGTATGGCCGCTGGACATCATGCCCCTGGCATAGGCAACATAGCTGGTACCAGCAGGTGCATGTTTCAGGCTGTAATGGCAGCGCAGGCACGTATTGAACATTACAGCAGACAGGGCCTGAGGCTGCAGAGGGCTGCTCTTACATCTGTAAGTGACAACCTCCATGAACTGTGGGTGCCATCTGTACTTATACCAAGCACACGGATAGATGGCATGATGACATGATGGCCCTCATCGGCCTTGGTGTGTCTGTGCTTCAACGTGTGGTGGGGATGCAGCGACACCCACGTGGACGTGGGCCAGCAACACCAACAGCTGGCAGTCAACGTGGACATGCTAGGACACCAAGGGGCTCCCGTAGTGGCAGTAGCAGCCCCCGCAGTGTGGGGTGTGTGCTGTCCACACCACACCACACCACAGCAGGCCATGTGCACGTGGTTCTGGCCAGTCCCAGGAGGGTCCTGGTACCAGTGGACTAATGTCATCAGCAGGTGAGATTAGCACATCAAGACTTGTACCTGATGTGCCCGTGGAACCCCTGGCAGGCATAGTCCATGTGTCCATGGCCAGAGGCAGTGAACTGCACACCCTGCCAGGTCATGGTCTGCAGCTGTCCATAAACACCTGTGTAGGGCAGCCACATGGCAGAACTGTGTGAATGCATACTCACACACTATGCAAACACACCTTGGGCAACCCCATACCTACACACACTACATCACCTCACCCAGCTCCCAACAGTACACCTCTCACCCACACACATAGTGTTAAATGTATGGCCCACCCTTGGTCTCTGGAAACCAACATCACACCCTGTGCATATGATAATACCTGTGCCACATCTCTGCCATCCATACCATCAATGCAGGGACAGGCTGATATGGTTCTGATGCACACGGTGACTGTACCACAGTGTACCACAGTACTGCAGTGTAACATGCTGTAGGGAGTAGAGTGTAAGGCATATTTGGCAGGTAGTGTAACCATCCAGCAATGATGCCTTATAGCTGTTAGTAACACTGGTTTGATGTGGTCTCTATAATGTTATCCATTTGTGTTGTAGGTGTACATGTGTCAGCACGAGGATGCCCTGTGCATATGATGATACGTTTGCCACATCCCTGTCATCCATACCATCAAGGCAGGGACAGGCTGATGTGGTTCTTATGCACATGGTGACTGTACCACAGTGTACCACAGTACTGCAGTGTAACATGTAGGGCGTAGAGTATAAGGCATATTTGGCAGGTATTGTAGCCATCCAGCAATGATGCCTTATAGCTGTTAGTAACACTGGTTTGGTGTGGTCTCTATAATGTTATGTGTCAGCACGAGGATGGTCTGCAGTCATATTCCACAATGAGGTATGTCACTGTGGTGACACCATAGCTGTGACATATCTGGGGTACAGTCTAATACATTTCACAGGTTACTAAACTGGTTATTGCCTGTGCCACATGGACAGGTGGCCCACTGAGGCGTGTATACCCTGCAACCTGATGTAGACCCATCCACATACACACACACTGCTACTTGGCCACAGTGGGACTAGACCCCTACCTAGCTATGTAGTGATACTGAAGTGTGTGGCTTACATTGCACACACCACACAGAATTTAGGGTGAGGTGTGTCCCTGGTTTCATGTTACATGCAGAACATCCCCTAACATGTACAGTATGCTAATGGGGATGTAATAGGTGTATCTGGACAATACATAGTGTTACATACCATCATATAGACATTTACAGACACATAACAGCCAGACACACATTTGAGATACCAGAACCTATCGCTGCTAACTAACTTTACAGTGTCTCCAATGTGTTACAGGTAGGCTGCACACATCACATGCATTACTGGCTTGGATTGTGGCAACAGTTACCTGTATGATTGATGGTGACAGTGGTAACCATAATGTGGTACATGGAACATATATTGGGTGCACCTTGGTGTAATAACAGTGTACACAGCACCCACATCCCCTGCTGGATATTGTACTCCCTGAAACCCATGATGACATTCTGCCATACCCACCATCACACATTGGCCGTGACTGCGATACAACCCATAGTACACCCCAACATCTATACTACAGGGATATGCATCTCATGCACATGCCACACACATAATAGGGTGTTGCACTGTCATGCCTCACCTATGGGCAGCAACAACTCTATCTGTACTATCGTCTGGCAATGGGTATTGTAATAGGAGTATGTGGCCTTGGAATGCTGTACCCTACAGATATACAGACATGCACAACTACACACACATGCCAGAACACAATGGGTATCCCATGCCTATCACCCCATTTGTAAAACACTGTTGTGCTGGTACTGCAAGGCTCATGTAGCCAATATGTGGGGGAGCTTAACAGGGAAGGTAATGTCCCATACAGTGGCTGTCACAATTGATTATGGGTGTTGTGGTGGTTGTGAAGGATCTCATGGAATTCCCATGTACAGGTGTGGTAACACACAGACACTGATATACTCAGTCATGCACACGTACACATGTGTCAGTACAGGGGTGCATCCTTACAGGTGGTCATAGCTGTGTACCTAGCTATTGTCCAAGGGGTGATGGGAAGTGTAGGGGTTGTGTATTCAGTGTTATCCTGCCATCTGCCAGGTGGCAGTGGGCAATCTACCAACAGGCACTACTGTGTGATCCTCAGAGTGAGAATGGCATGCATCAGCCAATCCTCCAGGTGCCTCCTGCACATGGCCACTGAGGTGATCAAGGTGACATGCAAGCAACATGCATTACAACACATGGTTAGTATATGTGACGGAGACCTGTACCCATGCATGTTCTATTGACTGTGTTAGTGTAGTGGAGGTACCTGTGGCATGTGGTGTGTACAGAGTAATATCTCCTATATGTCCCACTTCTTACACAGCTGGGCAGACATGTCAATGTCAACCAAGCGTAGCTTGCCTGTACATATCCCAGCTGGATATCTGCCATCTGCACATCTGTACAGGAAATGACAGTCATCAGCTTGGCAAGTAGCTATGCAGTAGCATGAGTGTGTTGACAGATGTCTGACAACAATATGTATGCCATAACTACATGTTGGATGCCCTCAATAACATGTGCTGTACAGACAGTAGTCTACAATTACATTCCACATGATGGATCATTACCCAGTAAGGGGTATATACTGTGACACATCTCACACACCAGAGATACAACAGGGAGGCCTCAGTGTCCAGCCATGCTCACAGATGTGCCTGTTGTAAGTACTACATTAAACACTCTGCTCTTGCTTGGGTTAGCACTGTCAACAGTACTACTGCCATGATACACTACATGCCAGTGTGACAGCATGTAGCCCTGGGCTTCTACTCCTGTATGTAACACATTCACATGGATAACCATGCTGTACAGGCCTCATATATGTCTGTGTCCCACACATGATACTCTTACCCATTGCTACTGTAATGACAGCACATATGTGCATGTATTGTACATGGCATTACATACACTTATTACAGGTTATCAGACTGGGTGGTGCATCCTGGTTACCAGGGATAAGCTATGCTTAGCAAGTATCAACATTGCTGCAATATAACAGTTAAGCTGATTTGTGCACTGGTAAGTGTTGCCTACACTGTGTAAGCTCCAGTACATTTATCCATAGCTCAGTACCGCTTAGCTTTGTGCAAACCCGCTCAAACATGGTTAAATCTGCTCAAAACTGCCTTAACCATTCTGTATCCGAAAGCCCTTGTTCTGCCCAGCAACAAAATGAACAGTCCTTGCAGGTCTTGAACCCAGGTCAAGACACTGGAGTCACAACACTTAACCAGTATGCCATGACCACTGTGAAGACTGCTGTTGTTTTAACAATATAGCTGTCAATAATGTTTAAACTATTCCAGGCTCCACAAAGTCTGCTCTTCACTTTTTCCCTTAGAACTGTTCAAACTCTCAAAGTAATCACTCTATTCTCTTTCTAAAGCCCTGCACTTGCTCAGCTCTTATAAGGAAACATTAACTAACTAAAGCACTACACCCTCCTTGACTTCTCATAAGTATTAGGCTCCCGATTGGTCCTTCCTGATCAAGTGAAAAATCAGTTCCCTTCCCTAATCTGATCAGTAAAAAAACAGTTCCCTATACTAATCTGGTATGTCCATGGGTCAGTTTCAAGGTTACTTTCCAGTCCAGCTGGTGAATCTGGGAATTTTGAGGTAATGTTACAATTGCCTTATGTACACAGACAACCCTCTCCTCCTTCCAACAAACTCTAATACATGTGAGAGATGCAGTTACACAGACAAACTGGAGGCAGAGTTCTCTCAACCCAAGACTGGCACAGTCAGTCAGGAGGAAAAGGTAACCATCCACACCACAAATCCAGTCTCACACAGACCTATTGCATCTGCATACCCAACACATAAACACACAAAAACATACTCAGAGGCTCTAAATAAAAATCTGCCTAAACAGCAAAGACCTCCTAAGCAGATATCCAAGCAACAGCCACCCCTCAACAATACCCACAAATCACATATCTGACAAAATCAGTGTGCCACACAGTCACAGCCCTTAAGGCCAAACAACACACCAAATACACTTGTTATAGGGGACTCTATTGTCTGGCACACTGATGTCCCGCTCACCAGACTGAACAAGGAGAAGGTCACTGTAAGCTGCCTGTCGGGTGCCAGGATCCGCCACATAATGCAAGCACTCAGGTCACTCCAAAGCAAGTACAAGTATGACTCTGTCATTGTCCATGCTGGTGTGAATGACCTGAGATGTACCTCCCTGGACTACATGAAAAGAGACATAGAGGAGCTCTCTGACCATGTAGCCCAGGCTGGTATGACCCTGACCTTGAGTAGTATCTTGCCCTCACCAAGAATGATGCCACAGTATAAAGACAAAATGATCAGTTTCAACAATTGGCTAAAGTATCGGTGTCATTCAAAGGGGATCCAGTGTCTGTCAGCCTGGGATGACATGCTCGACAAGCCACGTTGCTTCGCTTAGGGACGGCTTGCACCTGTCACCCTTAGGCTTTCATATACTGGCCAAGGCTCTTGCCACCCCATAGTGCCTTTTTAGGCAAGGCTCAAAGGACCTCCATAGACAACCCAAGGATAAAAAAACGAAAGGTAATGCTACTCAATGCCAGAAGTCTAAACCTCAAGATGCATGCACTCGAGGCTCTCCTCAGTATGGAGAAAATCGATGTCTGTGCAGTAACAGAAACCTGGTTCAAGGCTCCTGAGTGCACCCCAGCACTACCAGATTATAACTCATACCATGCGTTTCGGCCCCAAAACTTGGACCGAAGCACAAAAGGAAGAGGAGTATCTATATTCATCAAAGATACCTATACCTCCAGGTTAGTGGCACTGCACGAAGCATCAGAAACCATCCATGTGCAACTAACAGCGGGCAAAACTGCCTTTCAGTTTGTAGCCTGCTACAGAACACCCTCCCTATTACAGGAACCCCACGTAACATTCCTGAGAACACTGGAGAATATGAAGGTCTCTCCAAACACTATGTTATTGGGTGACTTCAACTACCCAAACATTGACTGGGAAAACTACTCAAGCCCAAACACCCTCACCCAACGGTTCCTTGAATTTATAAACTCTAACACGATGGAACAACTGGTCACCACTACCATAAGAGGGAACAACATATTGGACCTGGTCATCACCAACATGGGGACTCTATGTTCCACACCAGAGGTAAACCCCTCATTGGTAAGATCAGACCATAAACAAATTTCCCTGGACATCCATATCCCGTCCCCTCCCCCAGCCAAGGAAATCACTGTAAAGAATTTCTCAAAAGCCAACTTTGCACTTCTCAAGACTGAGGTGGAATCCTTCAAAGCCCCCAGGCCAGAGGATAATACAGCCCAATCCGCAGAATCCTTTACAAACGCATTCTATGAGCACCTGCAGGAATGCATGGATCGTGCTATCCCAAACAAAACCAAGGCTCACTCCTCCAAAAACAGGAGACTGGTCTGGTGGACCCCGGCCATAAATAAGCTATACAACAGAAGGAGGAAGCTACTACATGACAGAGCAAAATCCCAAAAAGGGAAGGCATCTCTGATCAGTATTAGCAAGAAACTGATCCTCATAAAATCATCAAAGGCCAGTTTCGAAAGAAAAATTGCCCTAGACACTAAAGATAATCACAAGGCCTTCTTTAATTATGTCAAGAACATGGGTGGAAACTCCCAGATATGCTCTGAATTGTTGCATAACGGTACAAAATATACCAAACCTACAGACATAGCCAACATCCTAGCAGAGAGATTCAGTGCAAACTTCTCCCCCCCTTCCCCCACAAAGGAGCAAATGCTTATCCCAACTGAATGTAACCTCACTGACATCACAAATGCACAGGTGAAAGCTGCCCTCTCAAAAGCAAAAAACACAGCATCTATGGGACCGGACGGTGTCCCAGGCTGTGTCTTACACGAGCTCCAAGAAGAACTGAACCCTCACATTAAGTCACTGTACAAACTTAACCTTACTACAGGATATGTACCCAAAGAATGGCGTACAGCTACAGTGGTCCCACTCCACGAAGGTGGTGCCACAACAGACCCCGGGAACTATCGCCCCATAAGCCTGACTAGTCTGGTCTGTAAAGCTATGGAGTGTATTATCATGGAACTCATAAACAAAGACATTGGCAGCCTCCAGACACTGGACCCTACCCAATTTGGCTTTGTTAAGGGCAGATCTTGCCTCTTAAACCTAGTTGATTTCTTTGAAACAGTTACAAAAGCCATAGATGAGGGCAACAAGGTCCACACAGCCTACCTGGACCTCGCAAAAGCCTTCAACACAATACCCCACTCGGGCATCATAAATAAGCTTACTGGCTTAAATATCAACCCCTATATCACAAGATGGGTTGCAAACTGGCTCAGAGATAGAACCCACATGGTCAGAATCGCAGGTGCCATGTCCGAATCCAAACCAGTTACAAGTGGAGTCCCACAAGGCTCAGTTCTGGGACCTCTCTTGTTTGGTATATACTTCTCTGAGGTTCAGGCTAACATGGGGGATTATGGCTGACAAAGTTTGCAGATGACTGCAAACTGGGGGCCATAATCGAATCTCCAGCTGACACAAGCATCCTCCAAAAGGATCTCACAGAGACAGATGCTTGGTGCCAGAGCCACGGCCTCAAGCTAAATGCTAAAAAGTGCATAGTCATCCCCTTTGGGAAAAACAAGGTGCCTACAAATTACCACATAGGTGGTAATCCATTAAGTACGGAAGAAGTCATTAGAGATTTGGGGACCAACGTAGATAGTAATCTCTCCTTTGATAATCACGTTGCCAAAGTAGTTAGAAAGACCTTCTATATAGCCCACCTTATCACGAAAGGGTTCGCATCTAGATCAAGAGAGGTCATTCTGCCCCTCTACTCATCACTCATCAGGCTCATAATTGAATACAATGTCCCTTTTGGGATGTACCTTACCCGACACCTGCAGCAACTGGAGAGACCCCAAAAGTACATCACCAAGAGGATGCTGGGTAACAAAGAGATGTGCTATGCAGCTGGACTAAAAGAAACTCCAGCTCTACTCAGTTGCTTACTGCCTACTCAGAGGCGATCTATGCCTGACGACAAAGCCATGTCAAACCCAGAATAAATGGACATGCTCCACCTCAAAAATCCAAGTCCCTTAGAGCTACACGCCAGGGACCTAAACCTCAGCACAAAAATAAATAGGACATGCTGGAGGGACAGATTCATTTCCCAGAGGCTCCCCTCACTCTGGAATAGAATCCCAATTCATGTTAGACATAGCCCCTCGCTGACCCTCTTCAAGCGAAATCTAGACATGGATGGGAAATCGCATTCACCCTGGGATCTCTTCTGTGTCCCTGCTAGACAGAGGCACAGTAAACTAATCTTAAAAGGGTACCTTCTGTGACCTACTTTACAGAGGCACAGTAGGATAATCTAATAGGGAGGCAGAAGCCAAATACACTCTGGCTAGGCTTATAAATGCCCTAGGGCAGATAGCCTAGTATCTACCTATGAACATATGAACCTATGAATACACATATTGAGTAGTATTGCACATTTGCATGTAGTTCCTAAATTGTGAAGTCCTTGTTATTACTATGACTGTTGCATCACATATATTGTTTTATCATAATGTACACATAGCAGATACATATGGTGAGATACAAGTGGGAGGGTATACACAACTGTGATGTTTACTCATAACAGGAATATGGTTGTATGCATATAATAGGTCTATATATGTCTACATGTATATACACATGTATAGTCATACATATGTCTGTGTACACATCTGTATAGTGCTTATATATATGGCCATGTGTACATCTCTTTGTATGTACACACACACACACACACACACACACACACACACACACACACACACACACACACACACACACACACACACACACACACACAAATATATATATATATATATATATATATATATATATATATATATATATATATATATACACACATATATGCATATATAGATATTTGTCTATATAGCTATATATGTATGCACATCCTATGTGTACAGATATGCCTAGTTATGTTGGTATATGTGTAGATATCTATAACTATATGGACATACATATCTATTCTGATATACCTACTACTGTCAATATATATGTAGATAACCATACATATATCTGCATATGTATCACTATCTGTATATGTGTAGACATATATTGCTTTGTATATGTATATATCTGGGTGTTTATATGTATATCTATGTACATATACATACCCATCTATATATGTCAATATGTATATGTGTATATATCTATATAGATATCTGGATAATTATATATACATATATTTTCACCATATGTCCTGAACATGGAGTGTAGCCCTAACTCAGCCCCTATAGTCCCAATTTCATAGTGCAAGGGGATGTCAGGTATAAATAGCAGGTATATTAGTAAACTATTGCTACTGTAATAGGAATTGTCTTCACAGACATTGTGTGTGTGGGAGGTCACATCTGCTTTTTACATGTGTGCCTTTGGCTACTGACAGACATCCTAAGGACATCATAGTACAGTACCGCTGAAGCACATAATGCTCCTGTGGACTACAGCAGAGATGTTGGCCAATATATGTGGACATTCTGACACACTCTGGACAGTCCAGAGGTATACATAGAACCCCTTAGTGCAAAACACATTGACCAAGCCTGACAATGTGGATGTTAACAGCCACATAGATGGGTATAACACATAATGACTGGTATAAATTTACCCCCATAGGTTATGCATTCACACACCCCTGTCTGTCCTGACACATACTAACCGCTGGTACAGAGGTGTCATGGCCACATACTACCCACTAGATATTGACATACATCTGTACAGCATCCCACTGCTCTGTCTGACATACATGACTGTTAAGAAAGGCCCGGCAGCAGTACATCTGGCAGGTATCTGGACATGATATCTCACTGGGTAAATACACTAAGCTGCTAGGCATGAAACAAAGCACTGTGCAGGCTACAGGCAGATGGGCTCAACACTGGCTTACATTTCCTATGGGGGAATGCACATGTACCTACATATATAGCAGGTTCTACAGTCATGTCACAGCACAGGGTAAGATACACCTGTGTGAAAGTGCATGACCACATCCAATGTGAACACAGCCGCAGCCACATATGGTAAGCTACCATAATATTACAGTATATGGACTATCTGTTCAACACCATCCTCGTATGTGCCACTCACACACTAACCCTACATATACTGGGCCGCTACACAGTGTGGTCCAATGCCTGTCAGTGGTATTGGGCATGTGTATGTATGACCCTACAAACATGTAAGCCGATACAGTTACTTACAGTGGAGCAGCATGTAACATCCAATAGGATGGGACTAAGAACAATGACATCTACCACAGTCTGTACACAGGCCAAAGTACATATTAACAATACACACACTGTCGACATTCACCATAAGTACACAGACTTCAGTACTGTACAAACAACCACTGAATGTCCAGGTTATGTCATCAACTATAACCCCTGCTGTACAGAACATGTGTAGCAGTCTGATATCTTACCGGCTTGTTTTCAGATATGATGTCACTAATTATGGTGTACAGCACATATGCACCTCTTAAGGCATGACATATGTACAAAGTTTGACAGAGGTGTGGCTGGAAGCATATATACAGGGCCAATATTGACATGTTGCTGTGATAACCTCATACATTTACTGTTGTAACAGGGTTTGTTGTAACCTATATCATATGAGGGATATTAAGTCAGTAACTGTCATGGCTTTCACCGTCTACAAACTGCAATCCTCACATTACCTTCTGCAGTTCACAGATAGGTGCTCTGTGGGTAACACATGAAACAAAGGCACCACACACTGCCCAGTCTGCAGATGACCCTACAGATGGGGATTCCTCATAAACATAGCACTTACATGGCAGGTATTAAGACATGCAGGACAGCTATATCCACACACACCCTGTTAAACCAACATTACTCCAAATGCAGTATAGCAGCATTTACAGCCTGTAGTCAGGTCAGGTACATCCTCCTCCTGTGTGTTGCCCTGTTTCCACAATTTCTGTTGTTAGAGATAAATCCCCAATCCATCTGAGATGCTGTTTGCCAAACAACAGATTGAGTCACTGCTCACAGTGAATGGAAAGGCCCAACACCAACATGATGTTCCTAGATATTGGTGTGTGTTTCCATGAAATTGGCTATGGGAATGTTACCACAGCTGTTCCACATGCAATCAGCTAGACGAGGCCTGCAATTCATGCAGAGTCCATTAGCTGATCATCAGCATCACTTAAAATACTTGTGCTGCTGCCTAAGCAAAGCAGGTGTAGATCTCCACATCCACCAGAGAGGGAGTGAGAGAGGCAGACAGAGGCAAAGACAAGTCAGGGAGGGGTGGAAGAGTAAAACCTAAGCATGTTTGTGTCACACACCTACCAGCACAGGGTATGAAACTCCTGATCACTTTGCAGTTCTATTACATTTCTATGCAGTTATTGGATGTGCCACATTGGTTACATGTTGAGGAGACCTCAAAACGTATATGTGATGGTGAGCGACAGCTGCAATGGGGATATGATAGCTATATGGAAGGTGTAGTACACATGCCTGTCCGCATGAGCAGGTGCCAGCATCAACACAGCCACACTCACACAGAGATGCACACACATCGCCACACTTGGCAGGGCCAGGAATATAACCCATCACTAGTGAGATTGCTGCAACGCATTACTGTGCAGGTATCACATGCACCACAGGGGTCATACAGAGGTTATATGGGCAAAGGGTGTGGGGAGGTGTCTGACATCAGACAGCATGCTTCAGTATGCCAATGGGGGTTGTAGTGAATGTGATCATACGCATCATACAGCAAACACACACACACACACACACACACACACACACACACACACACACACACACACACGGTTGCCATACTGACATGCATGGGTGCATTGCTTCACGGGTGTGTGGTGGTCAACTGTACCAGATAGCTATACAAGGCTAGGTGATGGGTATACCTTGGCATCAGGCCACATGACAGTGGTCTGCATTGTGGCTTAGGGGTGTAGTTTCTGGATTTGCCCACACAGGTGGGTACTGTATTCACCATCCAGACACTTGGGTGACTATTGCATGTGGCCAATGTTGTGCATTGCTTGCTGTGTATGTGTTCCTTAGTCCATGACATGGATGGTGTCTGGGATGTGTACACCTCCCACATGCAGGTACAGTGATATGTGGTCCATGTTGTGTACACAGATTATCATCAGATGTGCCAGTTCTGGCCACATGTGGTGGGAACTGGTAATGGACATCAGGTTTACCCTGCACCTACATTGATAGCATGATAATGGCATTCCCTGGTGTCAGTGGCATCTGTCCATACAGGGCATGTTTTCAAGCATGGTATATCCTTTGTGGGTAACATTTGATGTTACCACAGGTGTTGCAGGTGTCCAGTGGGGAACATGGGGAAGGTGCACTGTCTGCATTTATGTGCCTATTAGACAGACGGACAGGGTGCCCACTGCAATCACTCCATACTTACTATCAGTAGGCAATATCCAGTGTACTACCAACATATTTGCTGTTGCCTAGGCAAGTGTGTGTGTGTGTGTGTGTGTGTGTGTGTGTGTGTGTGTGTGTGTGTGTGTGTGTGTATGAGACATGGGTTGAGAGTTTTCTCTGGGTAATACTGGGGTTGCTAACTTTGTTTGCCTGGCCTTGATGTCACATGTATGGGTATGGATTTGCACCCCTGCCTCTCAGCTATTTCACATCTGTTATTCCTGCATGGTGGACATTGTGATATATACACCATATAAGAAATTTTCAAAACTCTCTCCACATTGGGCCCAGTTGTTACACACTCACACCCACCTCCACACAGTATATGAGTTACAAACACAGACACACACACACACACACACACACACACACACACACACACACACACACACACACACACACACACCTGTCATGCCTGGGATTAGAACTCTTACCTAACTAGTTTATTACACTACAGCACTATGCAGTTATAGCACGTGCCACAAAGATTACGGGAGTACTCCTTCCCCAAAAGTATATTTCACAGTGAATTGCATCAGCATGATTGCCAAACTAGGGCATTTCAGCTGTAGTGAGTGTGGCTTGGCTAAAATGCATTGCTCCCTACACAGACATTGGAACACACACAAAACATCCACAACTGACATGTGTGGGTATAGAATCCCTAACAGAGGTCTACATCAAATTACAGCATGAAGCTGTTATAGGATGCACCACAGGGATTATTGGAGTACTCCTTCCCCAAAGATGTAGTTCACAATGAATGACATCAGCAGTATTTCCAAAGTAGGGCATTTGAAATGTACTGAGTGTGACTAGCCTAAAATGCATTGCTCCCTAACACAGACATTGAAACACACACAAAACATCCAGAACTGCCATGGATGGGAATAGAATTCTACCAGAGTTCTATATCATAATACAAGAGTACACAGTTATAGGCTGCACTATGGAGATTACTGGACTACAACCTTCCCAGAGGTGTATTTCTAGTGGATGACATCAGCAGCTTTGCCAAAGTAGAGCATTTCAATTGTAGGGAGTGTGACTACCCTAAAAAGCACTGCTCTCTGCACAGACACACACACACACACACACACACACACACACACACACACACATGCACACTTGCCAAGTCTGGGATTAGAACTCTTACCTAACTATGTTATCACACTACAGCAGTATGCAGTTATAGCACACGCTACGGAGATTAATGGGCTACAACCTTCCCTGAGATGTATTTCTATGTGGATGACATCAGCAGCCTTGCCAAAGGAGAGCATTTTAATTGTAGGGACTGTGACTACCCTAAAATGCATTGCTCTCTACACAGACAGACAGGCACACACACTCAAACACACACACACACACAGTTGCCATGTCTAGGGTTGGAACTCCTACCTAACTAGTTTATCACACTACAGCAGTACACAGTTATGGGATGCACCACGGTGATTACTGGGCTACAACTCTCCAGAAGTTGTATTTCACAGTGGATGACCTCAGCAGGCTTGTCATAGTATGTCTATGGGGTGTGAGCATGGGCCATAACCCATTCATCTAGAGGATTGGGGGGCACACCTGACTGTCATTACATTACTACGTAGGATGAGGGGGCACACCTGACACTTGTACACATTTGCTATGACTGTACGGGTATATCAGGTACTCCATTTCATTCTATATTCTTACCTATCATGCTGACTAGAGGCACACCAGTGTACTACAGATATTAGCTTTGGTTGCCTTACATATTAGTGTCTGACTTCCTACCCTTCAGAACTAACATCCCACTGCCTGACCTGCTGTAGTCTGTCTGTATAGGCCTGGGGTGAAGGTCACCCAAACACATCATTCAGAGGACATAGCACAGGATCTGTTTGGGTTTCTTTACACCTGTCCTGCTGGCTGAGACTGTTGTTGGGTATGTGAACCTCCCTGACTGGCATGTGTGAGTCATATGGACACACATGTCATCCAGCACATTTCCTGCAGTGGGTTTTATCACCCTGTATAGTACTGGCTACTATGGTGACCCCAGTATGTATTACAGATGTCATGGTGCCACTATGGGTGTCTACTTTCTGCTGCCATAACATTCAGCCACCCAATTCCTTTGCATGCTCACATCCATACCATAGATACAGGTAACAAAACATTTTACTCCATTTGGCAAATGGTATGTTGATTGACTTACCTTGTGGGTGTGTCAGGATTGTGGATGGTGCTGGAGGGTTGCCTATGTCGGATGCATATAGTACACTCCCTATAAATGGTTGAGCACAGGTAGTGTCATGTTTGGCATCTCTTTTACGGAATGTGCGAGTCAGAGAGAGGTGTCATTCCCTGCGTCCCTACTGTGTCAGTGTATGTGCTATGCATTGTCTCTTTGCTGAGGCCTCAACATACTGGGTACGCCCTTATCTGCCTACTGGGGCAGGCTCAGGTTGTTCCTCCTCTGAGTCACTCTGTGCCTGTGCAGGCCTTGGCATTGGTGGGGGACTGTGTGGCCCTGCCCCGTGCTGTTCCTGCTGCAGCTGTTTCTGCACTATCATATTGTGTAGCATGGCACATACCATAACAATTTTGGTACATGTAGCTGGTGAGTGCTGCAAGGCTCCACCGGATGTTTCCAGACACTGGAACCATGACCTGAGCATCCCAAATACATGCTCTATTATAAGTCTGGTCTGTGCGTGTGCCTCATTATGCGTTCTTGTTCAGGTGTGTGTGCATTTCTGATGGGTGTCATCAGCCACGGCTCCAGTGTGTAACCAGCACCCCCCACTAGGTGACCTTAGGGGATATCCCCATTGGCAAATCTCTGGTACAGCTGCTTCAGATGCCAAATGTGAGAATAGTGATAGCTTCCAGGGCAGCCAGCATACACATTCATTATAATGCCCTGGGCATCACAGATGACCTGGCAGTTGATGGAGGGGATGCCCCTGCGGTTGATGTAGGCCCTACCCTGATCACTGGGTGGTGCTTTGATGCATATGTGCATGCAATCTATAGCACCCACTACCTTAGGGTATTTTGCTATTTGGTGGAAGAGACACATATTGCTGGCCAACACCTCACGGGTGTTGAGGAAATATACATGCTCACTGTCATGTGCTGACATGGCATCCAGGAACTGGTGGAATACTCTGGATGCTGATGCCTGTGAGATCCCCATGATATCCCCAGTTGAACTTTGGGAGGTACCTGTGGCTAGTATTCCTAGGCCTTCACATACCTTGGTATCCACTGGGATGAGTTCCCCTCGGTCAGTTTGGTGTGTCAGGAGTGGCCGGCACAGCTCAACAATTTGCTGTAGGAGGTCCCTGCCCAACCTATAGTGCTCCACTATCTCCAGCTCATATAGCCCCTGGTAGGTTACCCTGGGTCTGTACACTCTTCTCCGTCAACTCACTGTGGGTTAATTGGCAGCATTCACATCCTCACCACCCTCAGCCTCTTGCACATGTTGTTCTATGCTGCCTGTTGCAGCCCCTCTCATTTTGTAGATTTGATTGTTAAAATTTCCCCGCTTGTATACACCAGTGGTGTAGAGTGTGGGAAAAAACAGAGGGGAAGGTATTTGCATAGTTTATAGTAGTGTTCTGGGCTGGGCTGGTTTGCTGCCTTTGTAATTGGCTGATTCTGATACATTTCACCTGACAGCTATGCTGGTTCTCCTTGATTACCTTCCTACTGCTGTTTTCCCTTCCCATTGCCTTCCTGTTTAAGTCTAGGAGAGCGCCGCACAAACAGAGTGCTCAAATGTGCACAATGCTGCTATTTCCTGGTTTAACTTTTTTTTCTTCCTTTACAACCTGGTGCGCGGTGTGCCCACCCGCTTAGGCAATGTAAAGAGTGCTAGGCAGATTCAGACACACCTCCTAGCTTAGCTGTGCTAAGCTAGGAGCAAACCCAAGCCACAGGGTTCCAATTCACTTACAGTATGCCTGACACACACCCCCATGATGTCAGCTAACTTCTAGGCTTGCACCAAGCTATTCCTACTCTTACACTGTTGGGACCTGACTCACATGCTGGGGAAAACTGGGATTCACTATCCTTCCCCGCATTTGCATAGGATTTCCTGCTAATGCATAGTTATACATCTCACACTGAGCCTCCCCCCTTAACAACCACTACTTACTGGCCATGTTGTCTTCTGCCTGCCATTGACTTGCATGGCAGATTAGTGATTTTAGTTAAAATGCTTAATTTAGGTTTATTTTGTTATTTTTTCCCTGATCCTGTTTGTGCGATGCTGCCCTTTGCTTAAACAGCTGAAATCGGCTAAAAAATAAATAAAAGTTGATTTTTTAAATTTTTTTGGCTGCTTGCAATGCCAATGTCCTTATATTTGGCCATTGGCATGCTTTGCAACTGATATGCAGCCTTTATTTGGAGCTGTCACATCTCCGTTTTGGATTTTGCAGAAATGTACTTGGTTACTAACCAAGTACATTTCTGCAGATTGCACAAGTCCTGCACGGCTGGTTGCAAGCTTCCTGGATCACAAATTCACCTTGTTTGCATGGATTTCTCCTGCAAATGGGGTGATTTGCATACAGGGGCTTAGTCCATGCAGAACTAGAGCAGGAGTGCTCGTGCATGCCCCTGCAGGCTGTTCCTGGATCGCACAGCAGACATATTGCCTGCTAGAGCTCCTGCACTGATCCTGCATACCATGCAAGGCATAAAGAATATGGAGGATTGTGACTTAATCTTAAATAAACTTATAAACAGACTGACTACCACACTCATACATGCTGACAATCTGGCTGTTCTCACAAAATGCCACTGCTCACTGCACATGCTCTGTATTTATATGCATGTGCTACATCTGGAAATGCTTCTTAAAGGTACATACACACGCTCTGATCTACGGGTTAGCGTGTAAGAAAGAACGGTTCATAAAACCATACCCTGTAAAGCAGTAATATAGATCAAATACCTTGTACGCTGACAAAATTAGAGCACTTATTTGGGAGTCAAGTGGCAATACCTATAGATTTAGTTGAATTAAATTTTGTGTAAAACTTCAAGTTAGTAGACTTTAGTACTGTTTAGCATAATCTGCTCCAAAAAAGCACCCTTATTATCCTTCTAATCCCCATACACTATCTGCTGTAGCTCACACATCAAAGGACTGGACAGTATGGATATGCAATTTTCTAACTTTTCTGTAGCCAGCTTGGTGGATATGGGCATCTTGAGACAATATAGCAATTGCCTCATATTTACTGATAACTACCTAATACATAAAGAAGCAGACACAGTATCTAAGAGGTGTATTTACACAATAACACTGGAGGCTAAACTCTGGCATACAAGCACACATCAAGTTGTCAAAACCACACAGGTACACACACACACACACACACACACACACACACACACACACACACACACACACACAGTTCATAGAATCATTGTAACTGTAAGGCAACTGAGTCATAGGACAATTTATACATTGTCAGTACTCACCTGCAAACCAAGCCTCTTCTCACGTGGAGGGCCTGTCCTGTGAAGCCAGGGATGAATTTGTGAATAGCAACCAAGACAAGACATTAGTCGTCATGAAAAGTATCCAAACTGATCATTATACAACCAAAGACTGTTGGTAAAAGAAATGTGCTGCATCACAAACAATTGTCTTCATTAAAAATAATTTTTTTTCCTAGATGGATAAAACTAAATTTGTATATGTGTTGGCAACCAGAGTGCCTATGGCTATACCACATCTTTGCAAATAATATTTATCTTGGAAAAGAAAAACTCCGTACTCCAATACAAGATTAAAAAAAAAATGATCTTATTAATATCAGAATTGAGATATGAGAATAAACAGAAAAAAAAATTCTGTAATATTTTTTATGCCTGTATCACTGGGTATAACTCTAAATAAAGATTTAGTGTTTAATGTCACAAAGATATGGGATTCTAATTTAACCCAAGAGTAACATTGATATAATTGCGAAAATCATTACTATCCTTAATGTAACTTGTTGCATTTAACTAAAATGGTTTCACTGTCTTCCTAACACACAGACATTGGTTGTATTAACCATTCCCTAGAGGATACTATAGGCCACATAAACGGGTTTAATACATGTTTCTGTACCTTTGGCAGCCCACAATATATAGGAAGTATAGGGTTACAGACATAAAAATAATCCATTAAATTCAATGTCAGGTTACCATTCCAGTGCATGGTGTAAATATCATTATTAACTTTCATAATAATAGTATTGACCCCAGTCATTGTTATCTCTCATGCATGTTTGTATTTGTCAACAGCTCTTGTATAGCATTCAAATAGAATTCTCTGTCCATCGCAACCACAGTACCACCTTTGTCTGCTCATTTTTGACTATATCCTTATTATGCAGTAAAGAATCTGAAACCATTTTTTCACCATTGGTCAAGTTAGAAAAAACTTTTGCAACCAATTTGTGTTGAGACACAGCATATACATCTCTTTCACATGCATTCTGAAAGGCTTGTGTTATATTGTTACTAATTGGTATAGATACACTGGTTTTCTTATGCAAAGAAATATCAAAGAGTACACTCAAAAAATTGAGTTTTAATTTAAATTCCATGTAAATAGTCTCAAATCAGTTAAAGTATCAGAAATAAAACCAGTAGAAGCTGGAATAAATGTTATGCATTTACCAAGTACTGACAATTCCTTATGGGTAAGTTCATGGCTAGAGAGGCTATAGACCAAATCATTTTTTGGTGTGATCGACCCACATCATGGGGTCATGTTCATGTCTTCCTTTTCCTCTTCGTCTATCCTGTTTTCTACCCCTGTTTGTATTTCAATGTTGGTTCATTAGCAGTGGTCTCTCCTGTAAAAAAGAAGGAATACATCTTTTCTTGATCGTTGTTTGTTGGTTACTCGACTCACCTTTATGTTTGGTCATTCCTTTTCCCTGTTTGAATTTGTGAATACCTGTATGAAACAAGATAATGTATCACACTGCCTAACATACAGTGGGAATCTTATTCCAGAGGTGGGAAGCCACTGTGTAATGGAACTATCTCTCCACCTAGTTTTATTTATCTATGGGTGAAGATTTAAATCTTGTTCTAGTATATGTGGGCTGCTTTATGAAGAAACAAAAGGTCTGTGACTTTTTGGTCTCTAATGTTTCAGGAAGCAAGGAATAGATCTTATTTCAGAATTCTGTAAGATACAGAAAACAGACAGTGATCCCAGTCTTTCTTGATGGCTTAGTATCTTTTAGCCAGTGATCTTGCTAATAAGAGTCCTTTGTTGCCTTTCTGGTTGTTTGATTTATCTAGTGAGGTAC
>NC_056725.1:1441366632-1441426632 GCF_019279795.1 Protopterus annectens | reverse complement strand
GATGGGAAGTTTATTCCATAAATGAGGTAGCCTTTGAGATATGAATCTGTCTCTTCAGCAAGTCCATGGAATGTGCAACCCTTGTATAATTTTTCTTGAGAAGATGCAAAGTTTTCATCAGGGCTGTATCAGAGAATGCCTTGTAGGTCAGGCATAAGTCCCCTCTCAAAAAATATGATATGAAGTAAAGGGATAGGGCCTTTAGTCAGTCTGTATATGACCTGTGTCTTATGCTTTGTATTTTTACTGAGAAACCTTTGTGGCCACTCCAGTTGGTGTAAGTACCTGGATAGGTACATGCTGAAGGGAGTACTGTACTCAATTATAGGCCTGATGAGGCTGAGTACTATGGTACTATTACTTCTTTTGATCTTGATGCCATGCCTTTACTTATAAGTTGAGTCACAAAGAAGGTTTTCCTCACTACCGTAGCTTCCTGTTGGTCAAAGTTTGGGTTGCTGTCTATTTGTGTTCCTATGTCCCTCAACACTGGGTCTATTTATAGGGGTGTGCAATCAATATTATAATTTGTAGGGATCTCTGATTTAATGACTGATATGATTATACTTTTTTTTTAAGTATTTAGTCTCAGGCCATGGTTTCGGCACCAGTCATTTGTCATTTTTATGTCTGTTTGTAGGCTGTCAACATTGTTTGAGGATTCGGTGATTGCTCCCAACTTACAGTCATCAGTGAACTTGGTGACTCAGAGGCCCCCAACATTGGCCTTCCCTTCAGACAAGTATATACCAAACAGGATGGGTCCCAGCACTGAGCCCTGTGAGACACCATTTGTAAAAGGCTTCTTATCTGAAGTGGATTCACCTATCTAGACTACATGTGCCATGTCAGTGAGCTAGTTGGCTATCCGTCTAATGCCGTAGGGGTTTATGCCTAACTGAGCAAGTTGATCTATAATACCCAAGTGGGGGATTGTGTTGAAAGCCTTGGACGGATCTAGATAAGTGTTGTGTACCATTTTACCCTCATCCATGGCCCTG
Source organism: Protopterus annectens (assembly GCF_019279795.1). Classification (NCBI taxonomy): domain Eukaryota; kingdom Metazoa; phylum Chordata; order Ceratodontiformes; family Protopteridae; genus Protopterus; species Protopterus annectens. The sequence continues at coordinate 1,441,425,631 of NC_056725.1, read as the reverse complement.
GTGACTTTCTTGAAGAAGTCCATCAGATTGAGCAAGCAAGATCTCCCTTTGATGTCAAACTGGTTCTGGTCCAGTGTTTGGAGAGTTTCTATGTCATCATTGATCAGGTCCATGATAATTCTCTCCATGTCTTTGCAGATAACACTGGTGAAGCTTATGGGTCTGTAGTTCCCTGTGTCAGTTAATGGGCCCCCCATGTGCTGAAAGACATCTGTTACAGCCCAGCAATCCTCTGGGACAAAACCCATCCAGAGGCTGTGGTTAAAGAGTGTTTCTGGTGTCCCTGATAGATTAATTTTTAAGCTATTTAAGAAGCATCTTGGAATGCTGTCAGGACCCACAGAGGCTGTATTTTTGGCTTTAGTAAGCCCATTAAGGACCTGTTCCTCATAATGACCAATAGGGTGATGGTTGTGGGTATTTCTTTGGGTGCAGCAGGAGGGGATGGGGAGTTGAAATGAACTTGTTGGCCAGCAGGTTTGCTATAGTTTCAGCCTGGGTGTAAGTTTTGCTGTTCATTATTAACTCGATACATTGCCGAGCACTTCCCCTGAAGTTTCAAACATAACTAAAAAAAGCATTATGTTTATCTTTCACCTGGGAGGCAATCTTTGCCTCCTAGGTTGGCTTGGCAGATTTGGGCAGCTCTGTAATTTGTTTATTTAGAACTGGTTAGTGTCTTTTTGCATGGTTTTGTCTGTTCCTTCTTGGCTTTGGAGGGGATATCGTTTCCTTTTTTGAATAGCCTATTTATGCCAGGTGTTCACCAGGGTGTTTTTTTGCCTGTATTCATAGGTTTGACTTAGACAACTAATGCCTCCTCTATGGAGCAATGAATGTGGTTGTACAGTGCTTTTGTGTACAGCTCAGAGTAGGCCTCAGTGTCATGCGGGTTCACAGGGGCCATGAAGATTAATACGCTGTCACTTAGTTTGAGGTAATTGACCTTATCAAAGTTTTTAACAGGTTTGGATTTTGATGGGGATTCAGTTTAAATACTAAAGGAGATCATTTTTTGGCCAGATCTCACCACGGAGGAGGTAGTGCACTGGGAGGGAGCAGCATCCCCCCATGTTTATGAGTACTAGGTCTAGGACATTTGTACCTCTAGTTGGGGAGCCTACTAGTTACTCCAGTATGTTTGTGTTGATGAAGTCCAAAATCCTCTGAGCAAATGAATTATGGGCTGTATAATTCTCTCAGTTTATAGAGTAGTAGTTGATGCCACCCATAATTATGGTGTTAGACTGAATGTTAAGCGATTCCAGTAGGTTTAGATAGGAGGTCTAGATTTCCAGAATCATGTAAGGGGATCTGTAGATAGAAAGAATATGATTGGGGGTCACACCAATGGTTAGTTGAGCATGGAGCAGCTCAAATGATTCATGTTGTTGAACCAATCTAGCAATATAGTTGTCCTTTCTGAAAACTGAGACACCTCCTCCCTTTGTTCTATCCTGAGCTGAGGAGGATCAAAATGTATGAAAGGCATTGTCGCCTTTGATAGCCAGGTTGCGTTCCATAGTTTTGAACCATGTTTCAGAGACTGCACATATGTCTGCATTCTCCCAGGGTGAGGAGTGTTTCCAGGAAGTGCAGGTTTTTTATTTAAATTCCTAGCACTGAGCAGCAGTATCTTTATGTAGTCATGAGTAATTTTTATTTTATTGCATGGTTTAACAACTTGGCACTGCCTAAAAAAGGCTCTATGAGGATAGATAAAGTTTTTGCCAGGATCAGGAAGTTAAGTGGTAACAAGTGCAAACCATCCCTGGCAAAGCATTGTGGATTGTTGATCATGTTTCTCCAGGCTGACAGATACTGGATCCCCTTTTAGTGACAACAGAAACTAAATTAATTGTTGGTCAGTCATTTTTTGCTGGTGCTGTGGCATTATCATTCATGAAGGTACTCAAGGCAAGATTCATAAAAACTTGGAACCCAAATTCAGAGAGCTCCATCATGTCTCTCTTCACATAGTCCAGTGAGATGAATCTTAGGTCATTTACACCCACAAGGACTATGACTTGCCTTACTGGAACTTGTGGTTTAAAGACCTAAGTGCATGTGTGATGTGGTGAATCCTGGCTCCAGACAGACAGCTCACTGTGATATTTTCCTTGTTTAGCCTAATAAGGGGGGGAGGGGGACATCAGTATGTCTTACAAAGAAATCCCCAATAACTAGAATGTCTGGCTGTATGGTGTGTTGCCTTATGGACTTCGATTTTCAGAGTTATGTGTTGTGTTTTTTGAGTGTGCGCAGGGATACTCAGAGATCTTGGACATCTGCGTAGATTACATGTGAGTAGCTCTGCGTATGAGGGACCATGTGTTAGTTCCTTAGTGTTGGTAGTGAATATTTTGGGTGTAACACTGACAGCCTCATTTGCATTTTCCATGTGTGTATGCGAGAGCTTTATCTCCAATGACATTGTGTATCTACATCCATCGCATACTTTGTCTGTTGTAAAATTAAATGGTTGTCAGTGAACATGAAGCAGTTACTACATTCCCTCAGAATGCCCACATCTACCAAGCCAGAATCAGAGATGACAGGGAAGCAGTTACCTATTATATCAGATCCTTAGTAGATATGAAGACGTAGGGGAGAGTCACTTAAAGGTCTAAGTGAGAGTGTTTAGTAGTATACTATTAGGTGACCTACAGTAGTGCTGCCTTCTGCAAAAACTGGCAGCTCTTTGAAGAGCTATGAACAGTGAGAGATCATAGAGAATGTTTCCTACAGAGGATATTAAACTGGAGAGGTTTGCTTATATACAAGGAACAGATAAGTGTGTTTGTGCATATGCCCTCAGGCCAGTCAGATAAATAGAAAATAAGCCTTCACCAGCAATTCCAAACTCAAATTGGTTGACTCAGATCCTCCCACCAGAGTGCAGAATAAAACCCTCTTAATGAAACAAATGGGTTTGGAGCTGAAGGGCAGTGACAAATGCTTTACAACAAAAGACAGAATTCCTGCAGTATCAGGAATTCCTGTAAACAAGTTCACAAACTCTAGGAAATGTTCCCACTGGCTCTACTTGACAGAGGCACTGGGAAATAACATCGGGTGGCATGATGCCAGGGCACGTCTATAGGCTAGGCTTGTAAAGGTTCCAGGGCCATTAGCCTAGTACACACCTATGAACCTATGAATACAGAAAAACATGAGCTAACATACGAGTACTTCTAAAACCAGAAAAACTTTATAATATTTTGGCAAATTTAGAAGTATCAGAGGTTAGGAATGATCAGAATACTGCAAAAATAACCTAAGAGCAGTACAATAACAAACAGATGGTGTTTCTTTAACAAGTGCAGGCTGAAAACAGTGATACATTCAACCAAATCAATAAATGCAGCACAACACTATTAAACAGCACTGAGATAGTTAGAGGAAGTGAAAAAAAAACTTAGGTCTGGTTTGTATCATGTTTGTAGATTCAAAGATGGTTTTAGAAACAATCCAAGGTCTTATAGTCAGAGGTGTCCAAGCCAGGCACAGGGAATCTCTGAATGCTCCCTTCACAATTTGAGTAATGCCATACATAATAACCCTGCTGTGATTTTTTTTTTTGTCTACCCATCCAGTTTTTCAGGACTCACTTTAAAGGTTGTTAAAGTACTACTTTATTTGACCTGTAGAAGCAATTTATTTTAGAGGTTGTGAATTTCTAAAATTAGGAACCCATCCTTTTTTGTACTGTAAATATAGAACTCTAGTGTGAGTGTTTTGAGAGCTACTTAATTTACAGAGAAATAGGGGTTCAAATAAGACTGAGTCTTATATCTCGAAAAGTGAGGCATGTTATCTTGGAACAGCCAGTACGCTACTGAATATAACAAGTCACGCTAATGCATTAGGATAGTCAAAAGATTTAAAGTCTTTAATTTTCTTGGTTAGTAATCTTTTTGGCTTTTGCAGTTGAATGATATTATTGTATTTTTGCATACCAAAGAGGACACTGCATTCAATGATGGGCCTGAAAACTTCTGTGCATATTATAAATTGAGATGGAGTGAAGGATTTACTGACTACAACGGAAACATGATCAAATTAGACAGTTTTTGTCTGCAGGTATCTTATGACTCTGTCTCTCTAAAAAGGAGCACTATTTATGATGTATAAGTAGGAGCGGCTGTTTTACTGAACAATACTATTCTGCACTTTACTGTATTTAGCTTGTGACATTTTCAGTACACTTGGTATGTACATATTCTAGCCCTTTCTGGAGCTGTGTAATAGTTGATGAGTGCAAAGTTGTGCCCAGCTTGTAATAAACCCAGACAACCACACTTCAATAGTATTGGTTTAGATGTCTATGAAATAAATGCCAATCAAAAGAGGACCCAGTAAAGTGGTATCCCACTAGTTACAGTTTTACAGAGAAATTTTCAGCAACTTTCACAACTTGAGATCGGTTAAATAGCCAGTTTGCAAACCAACAGACACACCATCGTGAAAGATAATGTCAAAAACATTGTCCAAATCATGAAAAACAGCATGATCAGACTGACCACTGTCTACAACCTTTGGAAGCATTTCAAAGAAACGCATATGTTTAGGAGACAGAAACTTCCCTTCCTAATACCAGATTGATTGGGGTCCCTCAAACAACTGATTTTACAAAATGGGAATTGAAAATGGAGTGTTTCCAGTAAAAATAATGTGCCTGCATAAATTACATAGATGTGTTGGACTGTATTTCATAGAGAATCACATGCATTAAATGTATCTATTGTTCATGTCCAGCTGTGGTAATAAAAAAAAAGTTTGTAACAAAGCATGGGTTTATTAAACCAAAGCAGAAGAAAATCTGTATCTCTACAATCTGAAAACATTCATAAAAGTTTTATTGTTCACTAATAACCTAGCTACCTTCAAGCTGCAAAAATGATAAATCACATCTGCAGACCTAAACAGACTCCATGGGCCTAAAAACAAAAAAATATTCAAGCAATGAAACTATGAAACTTGGAACTATTTAATATCTAGATTATAAATCTGTCTGCATTATTCTATCCTAATGTATCTACTTATCACTTTAAATAAACTCCCTGTATTATTATTTTTGCGCTATTACAGTTTGATTTTAGAAAGGCATTCTATAACCTTTTGTTTCTGCATTATTTCCTTGTTAATATATTTTGTGTTTACTGTATACATCTCTCTAAATAACTTCATGCTAATAAGAAAGTGTCCAATAACATGATGTTGAATGTTTTAACCAAAAATGAACAGGTCTTTTAGTCTGACCATTTCCATTTTTGATGGGCATCTCTGCCTTAACATGCTTATTATGATATTATCCTGACAATTTAGAAAACATTTAACTGCTTGGTAAATATAGATACTATATCTGTCTCTTGTTTAATCATATTATCCTACAAGTTCCTCGTCAGAATTTATGAGTTAATGATATTTTATATTAAACATATTTTTCACTTTCTAAAATATATTGAAATACTTTTTTTGCATTTCACACATTTTTAGAATTTCATTAGATTATATCTGGCTGTTATATTTAAGCATTACATTTCATTTCATTCACTGGACTGTGGGTAGCATTGCGGCTTTAGCATTTTATTTATTTATTTAACCTGCTTTCAATAAAATGCTTTTTAGTTTTCAGTGATAAAGAGTGAGATAAAACTGCAGTCTGTTTTTTTTATCTTCTTTACATAAAGTGTCTTTTAATACAGATTAATTAGTGACATTTTGTGAGCATTCAAGTCTGTGTGTGTGTGTGTGTGTGTGTGTGTGTGTGTGTGTGTGTGTGTGTGTGTGTGTGTGTGAGATGTGCTGCCAGGATGCTGGCATTTGTGCAAAAAATATGCATGCATATGGTCCTTTTCTTAACACCAGTATTCCTCACCATTTGACTAATTCTGTTTATATTAGAGGATTTCAGAGAAGCTCATTTGTGGCTTTCTGCATTCTATTTCAACAGCAAGTGTTATGAGTGTCTGGCCTAAACAAGTTGCTTCCTCATTTAAACGTACAGATAATCCATCATTCATCATGTGTTTATGTTGGTTTCTGGACAACACACAAAATGCCTATTTACAATTTTTCAGATGGGAAACCTGCATCTGGTGACTCCACCCTGATCTCTACCCCAGCCTACCCTCTGTGTAGCCTTCTACATTTTGTGTTCCAACCTCCCTTTCATACATGTACAATGCTGCAATATATGTGTGTGTGTGTGTGTGTGTGTGTGTGTGTGTGTGTGTGTGTGTGTGTGTGTGTGTGTGTGTGTGTGTGTGTGTGTGTGTGTGTGTGTGTGTGTATATATATATATATATATATATATATATATATATATAAAGGTTTACTATCATAATAGCTATCATGGCATTACTGTACATTGGATTGCAGAAAGTCATAATGTCGACAGTAAGACTTTGAATGGTTAAAACTTCTCAGTTCAAAACATCGAGTGATATATGGTATTCGGAGATATGATTTTGATTTAATGTTGTCTGCATGTTTACCTTAGAATAGTTTTATTTGAAGTACTCCTACTGCCAGAAGAGTACAAAACATCATGCAATCTAGCTTTGTTTGCCCACTGAAGGCACTTAGCCATGATAATTAGGATTCCTGGTAATGTAACTAATTTCCGTAAGGATGTAGCACGTCCTTCCAATAGGGTACATGTGGTATATTTACAGGTGAAAGGGTAGTATGCTGGCTTTGTTTTATTTATGTAGGTGCATACAAACTGAGGATGAGTGGTGAAAGTGTAGCTGTATGTCCTCATACATTTGGAGTTACATATAACAGTGAGCAGTTCAAGGTACCAGAGGTAACTGTACAGTGTGGATCGGGGAAATTTACCCTTTTCCCAACTGTAGTGCAATCTCGGAGTTGGAATATATAATTTGCAGGGGGTGTGGGGGTGAAGGGGTTTCCCCTGCAAAAACATGAAGTACAGTGTTGTGCAGTACGTTCATACTGCTAACAACTATAATATATGTCACTGTTGTGAAAGGTGCAGGGAAAACAGTATGTATACTTTTGTTAGCTTACAGATTTCTTGGTAAGAGACTGTTTTTTTTTTTTTTTTTTTTTTTTTTAATGACAGGAAAATGATCTTCCCAATTTATTTCATGGCCATTTTTTTGTCATGTCCATTCAGAATTTTAACTGAGTGGAGACAGCTTCTTTCAAAACTATAAGGGGACTGAGACAAACGATATGGGACAGAATTACTCTTGGATCGGGAGGCTAATGTTTTAATATTAAATGCTGGCATTAAAGGATACAAACATGCAGTGGTTTTACATGAATGAAAGATACTATCCTATAATTAGCATCACATGAATATCTGTTAAGCAGGATAAAAGACAGCTTAGGAGGTTAGTTTAACATACACATCTTATTTGTGACTTTACGCTGATATTGTGATCATAAAGCATAGAACCATGCATGATTTTAGTGTAGACATGCACCTAATAATAATTTGTGCAAACCTCTGACGGTATGTCTACATGTGGATAAGGGGAAATAAACCCAACTGCTAGTTGCCCAAAGTACATGACTCAAAGGAGTATAGTACTAATCTGTTTTATTTTATTGACATTTGATTACAGTGAAATTCCGACTGGGTAGAAGTCCATTTTCAGAAGAGGCCTAGGAATAAAAGCTCCACATTATTAAAAAAATTTTAAGAAGAATAGTTTTACAATCTCCAAATATAAAGCAACACCATCTGCAGTTTAAATAATTATAACAAATTAGACATAATATAAAAATATTCATTAAAAATCGATACAAGATATATGATAATCATTTAATATTTTGAGAAATTTTCAAAAGTTTGTAGAGAAATTAAATGTAAATTAGTCTAATACAAAAAGGAATTGCAATATGAAGTGATAGAAAAACAGGCTAAAGACATATTTAGAGATAAAATCGGTGAAGAGAATTAGACATCAGTAAGGAAGTAAGTGAAGAAGGGAGAGTAAGGAAGTACAAGGAATGAAAAGATACTTGTTCACATATAAGGATATAATTTATCCTGGATTTGAACAGGAACAGAGCCAGATTTTAGCTAGGAAGTTTTTCAGAGTGGTTTTAAAAGATGGGAGAGAGGGTATAGAGCTGATGGATACTGGTAAGGAGTCCTAGGCCTTAGCAACATTGTACGAGTACAGACAATGCCCAGCAGATCTGGTAGGTTTGTAGACAGACAGGAGTCTTTGATCACTGAATCACAGTGACTGACTGGGAACATAATTATGCAGAATGTTTTTTCAGCACTAGACAGGCAGATGGATGCTGGATAATTTTATAGGTGGCAAGAAGTTGTGTATATGCTGGTTGATGTGGCAGTTTTCTACCAAAAGTCACTGCTGGTATGATTTTGAAGAGTGCATTAGCATTAATCCCCTTCTTTTGGGAAATTTCTTACTTCTTCAAGATGGGTTGACCAAGGATTACGTATATATAATTCAGGAGTGTGGAAGCACATTGGGGTGTGCAGGGGGCTTGCTTTCCTATAAAATCCTTACGCTTTACATTTCAGGTATTAGGTTTTCATGTTTCTGATGCTCAAAACAACTTGGTTGGCTCGAATTTCAAAACTACCTTTTAATTCCTCAACTCACTATAGCTCACAACATATTACACCTTCCTGACAACACCCCAATACTCTCTCAACTTCTAATCCCTTACAACAACCTTAACTCACTTCGCTCCTCTAATAAACTCATGACAAAAGCAATAAGGGTAAACAACACAGCAGGTGGTTCTCTTTTCACTAACACAATAGGTAGAACTTGGAATCATTTACCTAGTGACATAACTCTGACCACATCCCTGCCACAATTCAAACAGAAAATTAAACTGTACTACCAAAATCATTGGCTTTGTTCCTGCAGTACACCTGACTAACCTTTTCCTCATACACTAGTTCTTCTTCACTCTTTTCATCTCTTCCCTTCTCATTTCTCTTCCTTTCACTGTATAGATTTAAGTATATTCATTTTATGTACAATTTGTTATCTTGCAACAAACTTCATATTGGAAACTTGTCTCTCTTTTGAAATGATCTTTCAGTCATTAGGTTGATATAACTCCAATTTTTGATATTTTTTAAAGTAATGATTTGTTTATGTAATGTACTTAGTATTTAGTGGAGCTTTTCTCCTCGGGCCTCTGCTGAAAATGGACATGTATCCAGCCAGACTAGCCCGGTCAACAAATGTAAAATAAAAATAAAAATAAATAAAAAAGATTTGCTATTCAGCATTTTAATAGAACAAACCATTTTAAATATAGTAAAGTAAAATCCACTGCTCAGCAAGCAAACACTGTAGTTCTGTGAGGTAGATATGATGTAAGTCACAAAGGAAGCGGAGTACAGCAGAAGTAAGAACAAAACTCCAAATTTAATTCCAAGAATGTGCACTTATAACATACGGATGAGCGCTTTGACCATTACAGCTTCTTCAGATCCTTGTATAAAAGTCACAGTAAACCTCCCCTTATATAAGCAGCTCAATTAATCAATTAAAACAATTTAGACAATTAAAAGCAATACTGGAGAATTTAAAGAACTCTCCCATATATAAACATGTTAATGTAAAGTAAGACAAAAATATATAAAACGTAGATAGTGACCTAAAAACATATAAATAAACATTCTGATAAGTTAATGTTGATAAAATACATAATCAAGAACATATACAAATAAATGATAGTTCATTTTATGTGCCTGCGTTGTCTCAGCTTAGGTTTTATGAATGCCATTTCATATAGTCTTATCAGTCTGTAGCAGCATATTATTGCATCACTCCACATCATACTTTATTTGTATATCTATGTAAAATCTTGATACAATATTAAATAAATAAATTAAACACTATAATCCAGCATAGCAGAAACTTAAAAGGTATAATATATTCGAGTTACTTCTATTCAAGGTCGGGGACAAGTTCATTCACTGGTCCTTTTTCTAGACTAGGATTGCAGATCTGAGCTGCTTTGCTACGAATGCTGACAAACACTTGCAGCTGCTGTCACTAGCACAGCTACAGCTAATACAATGGGATACAGATAATGAGTATGGCAAGGACTAACAGAAGGTGCAAGCAGAAAAGGTATCTAATAGGGACAGCTGATAGTCTATATCTTAATTAATTATGTGGGTATTAGTTCTAATAGGAACCTTTTTCATATAATTAGCTCTTTCAAGTTTCTGCCACAAGTAGTACTACATATGTCTATAACTTCAAAATGGTAGTACTTGATATCAATATTCTGCTGGTAATCTGTGGTTTTTTTTTTGTGGTTTCTATTGTCTGACCTCTGAGATCTAAGTACCCATCAAAGCTGAAATGTCAGTTCATGTTCTCACAGTGAGAGCTGCCAAAGAACCTTGAGTTTAATAATCTTGTTGAAGATCTGTAGAGTGATTGCGGTTCCTTGCCCCAGAGTGACCCACCAGTACATATGCAGCAATTCTATCTGTGTGGGGTCTATGGGCCTACTTCACTATAGATATGCAAATAGATATATATATATATATATATATATATATATATATATATATATATACACACACACACACACACACACACACACACACATTTATATATATATATATATATATATATATATATATATATATATATATATAGATATATATATATATAGGTCTATCTGATAACGCTGAAAGCTGGAAACGCCGATGACAAGAACACCATCGGAAGATCGACAATGGAGATGACCAACAGTTGAAAATTCCGATGCTGACAACACCGATATGTCAAACGAGCGCTAATGTGTAAGTATGTGGTAGTGACGGACAGCAAGGTTGGGGTGCAGGTAAGGTAAGTGTGCGATAGTGATGGACTTTAGGGTTGGGGTGCGAGTAAGGTAAGTGTGCGATAGTGACGGACTTTAGGGTTAGGGGCAGATTAAGAGAGTTAGGGTTAGGGTGCGGGACAGATGAGTGTGTGATAGTGACAGACTTTAGGGTTGGGGTGGGTTAAGTGAGCTAGGGTTAGGACGCAGGTTAGGTGAGTGTGCGAATGTGATGGACCTTAGGGTTAGGGTTTAGGTTAAGGTTAGTGCATAGATAGTTGTGTTTCTAAGGTTTAATGTAGGTTTGTCAGATTTTTGGTGTGCTTGTGTTGTGTGTGTGTTTTTTGGACAGGGGATTTGTTTTGTTTGTTGACTGTCAGGATTGTGGTTTGTCGGGCGTGTGAAGTTTCGTGTTTTTCAACTTTCGGTTTTGTGGTGTCGATGATTTCGTTGTCGGTGTTTTTGCATGTCGGGGTTTTCAGGTAGACCCATTTATATATGTATACATATATATATATATATATATATATATATATATATATATATATATATATATATATATATATATATATATATGTATATGTATATATATATATATATATATATATATATATATATATATATAAATATATATATATATACATATATCTATATAAATAAAAATGTAAATGTTCATTTGTTCAAAATCTTAAATATCCGGAAGTTCTTCACCGATTGCTTTGAAATTTTCACACAATGTTGCATTCGAATACGCGCGTGTTTTTATATACCTACTATTATATAGATGTCACACGTTGCATTCAAATACACATGTGTTTTTATATACCTACTATGGATTCTATATATTTGTATACAAATATGTAATTTTATATGTTTTTGTTATAACTTTCTTACTTCTTTTTCAGTGCAATCGATCTGCTTTAGTTCATCCAAATAATGCCTCGCAGAAGATCAAACTTAGGTCGTCGTACTCGCGGAGCAGAATCAGTGCGACGAGTAATTGCAAATCAAACTGAGGAAGAATGGGAATCAGTGAATGAGTGAAACAGACAAAGAATGGCTCAAATACGTGGCGAGGAAGCAGCAGAGCGATGTGCAGCCAGACTTGAGGATGCACAGTTGCGAACACGGTGATCGTGTTCTGCAGCTTCAGATCTGCTTTGTTCTCCTCGATCGACACCAGTGGATGAAATAAATGCTTGCGTGAAATACTCTACTTTGTGGCGACATGTAAAGATGTTAAAATTAACTACAAATATGCGTGTCCAGCTGCAAAACGTTCGATCAGCTGAGATATTCTCACATCAGTTGCTGGAAATTGGGAACGGAAAGGTGCCGGTTGATCTGACCTTAGGACGAATTTCATTGCCTCATAACTTCTGCAATTTAGTGACGTCAAAAGAAGAATTGGTTGAAAAAGCATTTCCCAATATTCAAACCAATTATAAGAATCACGATTGGCTGACTGAACAAGCTATTCTTGCGGCCAAGAACAAAGACGTCTACGAACTTAACAATATTATTCAGTCTAACATTCAAAGCAAGGCAGTTACATGCAAGTCCGTCGACACTGTTGTGGAAGTAGATGAAGTGGTTAATTATCCAACAGAATTTTTGAATTCACTCGATCTGCCAGGGATGCCACCGCATGTACTGCAATTGAAAATCGGCATGCCAATTATTGTGTTGCGAAATATCAACCAGCCAAAGCTTTGCAACGGCATACAGCTTGCAGTAAAAAAATTAATGAGCAACGTCATAGAAGCAACAATCTTGACAGGACCTTTCAAAGGTGAAGATGTCCTCATTCCTCGCATTCCTATGATTCCAACGGATATGCCATTTCAATTTAAGAAATTGCAATTCCCAATTCGATTGGCGTTTGCAATCACCATCAACAAAGCTCAGGGCCAATCTTTAGAATTGTGCGGTTTAGATCTACACACGGATTGCTTCTCACATGGACAATTATATGTTGCGAGTTCTAGAGTCGGCAAACCAGACAATCTCTATATCTGCACAGACAATGGAACAACAAAAAATATTGTATACCCACCAGCATTGTGAAATTAAACATATTAGAAATGTGCGCTTTCTCTTTTTTTTCTTTTCCATTTAACCAGACTGAGCTATAGCAACGCGTGGCCGGGTACAGCTAGTATATATATATATATATATATATATATATATATATATATATATATATATATCTACACATATCTTTATATTTATATAGCCAAATGTGGATATCTGTCAGCTGTGGTACTTTCTGCTTCCCCGTCATGGTGGTATCCAAGAGGGGGATTTATTAAGCAGGCAAAAAGGCAGATATTATACTTAAAGTACTGAACAGGTTTATAGCAACCCAAGGTCACTTGCATCAGTTACATCACGAACAGGAATCCATTTTTGTACCAGACAGCTGCTTTTATGAGGATTGGTGTTTTAGAATAGTGCTTCCATTATGGCTTTAAAGTCCTCATTTGACCAAAACCAAGCATCAGGTCAGTAGCTAATGTCTTGGTACACAGTAGACTTTGATAGATGATTTGTTCCAGGTCTGCTAGTATCCTACTTTTTTGACAAGACTCAGGTCCCAAAGGTACAGCATTCAGAGCACAGCATAAAAAGCACAATATTATAACATGATAAATGGTAGTAACATTATTTCTTTATTTTTTTTAATCACAATAAATGGGAGGGGGGGGCAGTTTTATATTTATTGAAATAAATAAATACTTATGACCATAATAATAATTAGTAAAGGATGTATTCCAGCTGTACTATGTGTAAGAATTAAAAGGAAGTTTACAGTACAGCCATCCTGAAGGACAATGTGATGATGACGTGCCAGGCTGGACCTAAAGGCACCCCTACTAAACAGATTTGTTTTTAAAGCACACACTCACTTCTCTTTCCTTTCCTTGAATGGATTCTTGAAAGCACACATTCAAGAAAAGGGAAGAGAAGTGATGTACGTAGATGGATTATACATTTTTTAGAATGTAGTAGCACCAAACTAATGGTTCTATGGTCTGCTATGTGCCAGTATATTCCCTTTGTATTTTGTTTAAATGAAATTCATTATACAGAGAACATGGAAATTGGGGTTCATACAATAATTATCTCAATAGATTCAGTGAACAAATATTGTCAAGAAATACAGAGATTAGGTCACATTATCTCCTTTGCAAATTACTAAATTTGACAGGTATTACCACAGTGACTGCTAGATATGTTTACTTGTTTGGCTGAAAACAATAATTGTAAAGAAAGTGAAGACAACTGTGCTATACTTTTTTTAGGAGAAAAACAAAACAATTTACTAGATTGCATCAAAGAAATAAAAAATTAAATTACAAGTACCGAACAAGATCATAGCTTAGAAGCCAATAGAAGGATGTCAGTGGCATCTGTGATCACAATGATGGAGACAGCTAGGCATGGCACTTAACTGTCCAAAGGGGATGAGGATGGTGTGGAACTATAGGAATCAAAGCAGGTTACCTGGTGAGGCATATCTAGGCTGCAGCCTCTTAAAGTTAGTAGTCCAAGACAATGAGAATTGATGTGCACAGGAGTGGCTGTTGTTAAGACTGGAGGTTATAGTTGTGCAGTCTCCAGACCAGTGTATACCATATGTGTAAGTTTGGCCTATGACTGTCCACCTCGTATCTGGATCCTTGTTTCAGCTTGGTTGGCATAGCCAGCAGGAACAGAAAGGAAAGAAGTTGCCGTTCGCCTCATAGAGAAACATGTGAACTACCAATAAATCTAATCATTAAAATTTGCTCTAAGTTCATACATGGCAGGTCATTCTGAATGAACTGGAGGTCATTCCACTATGCATGCAGTTTGGTGTGCAAGCCAGCTTTCTGTGCCTGGATCACTGACTAGAACAACTGCTGGTAGATGGCAACTGTGGCACTCCAGTCAGGGAAAAGCCTTGAGTCCTGGTGGTGGCAGCCACCCACATGTCTCAACAAATACCATCTTGCTGGCAACTCTTATGTAGTCTGGGAGGGGTTCTTGCCAGCAGATACAGGTGATGACAGAACTTTAGCCTTCCACTCCACTATCACTGCATATGTGAATGAATGTTTGTCTGTGTGTGTGTGTGTGTGTGTGTGTGTGTGTGTGTGTGTGTGTGTGTGTGTGTGTGTGTGTGTGTGTGTGTGCGTGTGTCTGTGTGTGTGTGTGTGTGTGTGTGTGTGTGTGTGTGTGTGTGTATACGTGCACACGCTCAAGTATATGTGTGTGTGTGTGCATGTGCACACATGATCTCCAGTGTTATTGCTAACAATGCTAAGGTGTTTTCTGACTGCAGAATATGCACATTGTTGTCATCATCAGCTAGAAGTCACTTGCTGACATCAGTAATGTGTTGTGGTTGTGCTGGTACCTTTACCTTTGGAACCCATGATGACATAAATATAATAACTATATGGCAAGCTGTAACATTTGCATCACTTTCCAATCCATAGCACACATACTTGTACAAGACAGTTCTGGAAGTATCATATAGCATATACCACATACATACATTATGGTGCATGGGGATCAAAGAAACAGCATTCATATAAATGGAAAATAGACATGCAGAGGTATTATGCTGAGTCAGTCTTTCTCATATGCAGGGAAATATGCAACTTCAAAATGAGCTGCGATTAATAACCTATTGAATCCCATAAAGACACCCAGGCAGCCATTACCAGCCTAGATCCAACATCCAAGCTACTGCCAGTTATGAGAGTTTGCTCACCCACCCAAAATATGGTTATCAGACACTTATATACTTCGGTATACTACCTCCGTGTTGGTGGTCCACCTGCTGTGGAGGATCTTTACCCGATGTTTTGCGCCTTGGTTTTGGCTTGCCATATCATATAAGTGATGCTGCAGCATGACTGTAGTAGTGTACAGTTATGGCCAATGGCAGAACTAATGTCTTGCACCAGCCCTGCCACACCCAGGCCTTGCAAATCATGGGATACACATGCCTTATGTGTGTATGGCCTGTGTAACACCTTAGTCTCCTGGATGGTGAACTTTGCTAGCTAGTTCTACTATCATAGTATTCTGGGCTGTGGTGTAGTTCCTGTGTTGTCCATTACCTTAATTGGATAGAAGGAAGTTTCTTTGCTCAACAGTGGGAGTGGGGAGCCTTGAGCAGCCTACCTGTCCCTGTAGGAAGTGACCTCAGCACAAGAAGCTATAGTAATTGGTTGTCTTGGACCATTTCTAGCTCTTTTGTAGTTCACTGTTTAAAATCCGCCTCTGGGCATTTTTTTCTGGCTATACTGCTCAGACAAGCTCCTCATGGTTCTGCAGAGTGGTCCTAGCAGCAGGGAACTCAGAAAAGAGACTACTTTCTGGATTTAAGTATTTTTGCTTTTTTTTCACTTGGAATAGCTTCTGTAGCTTACCCTGAACTAGCTTGAACTGTTTTTAACTGTTTGCTGCATTATTTTAAAATCTGCACTTAAAGTTACATTTTAGTCGAATTTGATCGAAAGTTTGTTTGTTTGTTTGTTTAATTTAACTGTGGAGGCTGCCCACTAAAGTGTGCTAGCCTGTGTAACTAATTTATCACTGTTTCTGCATTTTCTGTGTGTTTCTACCAAAAAAACAAAAAAACAAAAAAATAATCCTTGTTTTCCCACCTCTCCTCGACTAGTTTAGACCAGTTTACAGGCATTGCTGTATTCTGGGCTGTGGTGTAGTTCCTGTGTTGTCCATTACCTTACTTGGATAGAAGGAAGTTTCTTTGCTCACCAGTGGGAGTGGGGAGCCTTGAGCAGCCTACCTGTCCCTGTAGGAAGTGACCTCAGCACGAGAAGCTGTAGTAATTGGTTGTTTTGGACCATTTCTAGCTCTTTTGTAGTTCACTGTTTAAAATCCACGTTTGCACGGCTTTGTGCGGTTGTGCGCATAGCGCAGCACCGGTTAAACAATGTTAAACTTTTTCTGGCTCCGCCAAGTCTGCTCTTCAAATTTTCCCATAAGGAAGCTCTACTCTTAGTATAACCAGACTACTCACTATATTATAAGCCTAGCACTTGTTCTCAATACTTCTCTACTAAGTAAGCACTCTCGTACTAAGTAAAGCACTGCATCTACTTACCACCCCTGTGAATATCCACTTCCCTTAAAGGTACAGCACTCCCTTATACTGTTCTAGCATGTCGAGTGGTAGATTACTGGCGTTGTCTCCAATTCAGCTGGTCAATCTGGGTATCTTGAGACAATGCTACAATTGTCGCATGTACACAGACAACCCTCTCCTCCTCCCAACAAACACAAATACATGTGAGAGATGCAACTATATAGCCAAACTGGAGGCTGGACTCTCTCAACTCAGGGCTGGCATGACCAGACAGGAGGAGATGGCAACCACACACACAACAATCCCAGTCCCACATAGACCTACCACAACTGCAAACCAAACACATAAAAACACAAAGACATACTCGGAGGCTCTAATAAAAAACTTACCAAAACAACAGAGGCTCCCAAAGCAGACATCCAAAAATCCACCACCTCAAAAAAAAAACACATGCAACACATACTTCAATAAATCAGTGTGTCAACCAATCACAGCCCTTAAGGCCAAACACCTTGCCTGATACACTAGTAATAGGTGACTCTATAGTCAGACACACTGATGTCCCGCTGACCAGGCTGAACAAGGAGAAGGTGACTGTGAGCTGTCTATCGGGAGCTAGGATCCGCCACATAACACACGCACTCAAGTCACTCCAAAGCAAGTACAAATATGACTCCGTCATTGTCCATGCTGGTGTGAATGACCTGAGACGTACCTCCCTGGACTACATGAAAAGAGACATAGAGGAGCTCTCCGATTATGTAGCCCAGGCTGGTATGACCCTGACCCTGAGCAGCATCTTGCCCTCACCAAGAATGATACCACAATACAAAGACAAGATGATCAGCTTTAACAATTGGCTCAAGTACTGGTGTCATTCTAAGGGGATCCAATGTCTGTCTGCCTGGGATGACATGTTGGACAAGCCACGCTGCTTCACAAGGGATGGCTTACACCTGTCACCACTGGGCTTCCGGATATTGGCTAAGGCTCTTGCCACCCCCATAGTGCCTTTTTTAGGCAAGGCTCAAAAGACAAACCCGCCTCCTTAGAAAACAAAAATGGAAAAAAACTAAGGGTAATGCTGCTCAATGCCAGAAGTCTAAATCTCAAGATGCAGGCACTTGATGCACTCCTCAGCATGGAGAACATTGACATCTGTGCAGTAACTGAAACCTGGTTCAAGGCTCCTGAGAGCACCCCAGCACTACCAGGCTATACCTCATATCATGCTTTTCGGCCCCAAAACCCGGGCTGAACCACAAAGGGAGGGGGAGTGTCCATATTCATCAAGGACACCCACACCTCCAGGTTAGTAGCAACACATGAAGCATCAGAGACCATACAGGTGCAACTAACCATAGGCAAAACTGCTATACAACTGGTAGCATGTTACAGACCACCCTCCCAATCTCAAGAACCCCACTCAGGCTTCCTGAAGACATTGGAGGATATGAATGCATCACAAAATACCATCATACTGGGAGACTTCAACTACCCAAACATAGATTGGGTACATTATTCTAGCCCTAATACCCTAGCCCAAAGGTTCCTGGAATTCATAAATTCAAATGCACTGGAACAACTAGTCACCTCTCCCACTAGGGGAGATAATATACTAGACCTGATCATCACAAACATGGGGACAAAATGCTCCACACTGGAAGTATACCCCTCACTAGTGAGATCTGACCACAAACTAATCACCCTGGATATACATATCCCACCTCCACCCCCAGCACAAAAGACCACAGTGAAAAACTTCTCAAAAGCAGACTTCACTCTTCTTAAGACTGAGATGGTATCCTTTAAGCCCACTGTGCCAGTGGATACCACATCCCACAATGCCAAATCCTTCACAAATGCTTTCTATGGACATCTCCAAGAATGCATGGATCATGCAATCCCAAACAAATCCAAGTCCCTCTCCACTAAAGGTAAGCATCCTGTCTGGTGGACCTCAGCCATAAACAAATTGTATAACAAAAGAAGACATCTCTGATCAACATTAGCAGAAAACTACGTTCTCTCATAAAAACATCCAAGGCCAACTTTGAGAGAAAAATCGCTAAGGACACTAAAGATAACCACAAAGCCTTCTTCAGCTATGTTAGAAACCTGGGCGGAAACCCTCAGATATGCTCAGAGTTGGTTCACAACAACAAAAAATACACTGAACCCACAGATACTGCCAACATTCTGGCTGACAGGTTCAGTGAAAATTTCTCCCCTCCTTCACCCCCAAAAGAAGAAATACTTATCCCAGCTGAATGTAATCTCCCTGTCATCTCAGATGTCCAAGTGAGAACCACCCTAAACAAAGCAAAAAACACAGCATCAATGGGACCTGACGGTATCCCGGGTTGCGTGTTACGTGAACTCCAAGAGGAGCTAAACCCACACATAAAAATGCTATTTAACCTTAGCCTTACTTCAGGATATGTACCTGAACACTGGCGTACAGCAACAGTGGTCCCACTCCACAAGGGTGCCTCTACAGACCCTGGAAACTACCGCCCCATAAGCTTAACCAGCCTGGTCTGCAAAGCTATGGAAAGAATCATTATGGAACTCATAAACAGAGACATAGGGGACCTACAGACACTTGACCCCACCCAGTTCGGCTTTGTAAAGGGCAGATCCTGCCTTTTAAACCTGGTTGACTTTTTCAAAACAGTCACTAGAGCCATTGATGAGGGCAAAGCAGTCCATACAGCATACCTGGACTTGGCTAAGGCCTTCGACACAATACCCCACTCAGGCATCATAGATAAGCTCAACAGCTTAAAAGTAAACCCTTATGTCACTAGATGGGTTGCAAACTGGCTAAAGGACAGAACCCATAAAGTTAAAATTGCTGGAGCAATGTCAGACTCAAAGCCAGTCACAAGTGGTGTCTCACAGGGATCTGTCCTGGGACCCCTCTTGTTCGGCATTTATTTCTCAGATGTTAAGGCAAACATGGGAGGGCTGTGGCTGACAAAGTTCGCAGATGACTGCAAACTAGGTGCCATAGTCGATACACCAGCAGACACACACATCCTACAAAAAGGCCTCACAGAAACGGACAACTGGTGCCGGAGTCACGGCCTTAAACTAAATGACAAAAAATGTATAGTCATCCCCTTTGGGAAAAACAAAGTACCCACAAATTATCACATAGACAGCAACCCACTGAGTACGGAAAAAGTAATCAGAGACCTAGGGACCCAAGTCGACAGCGACCTCTCATTTGACACCCATGTTGCCAAAGTGGTTAGAAAAACATTCTACCTTGCACACCTCATCATGAAGGGATTCACATCCAGATCCAAGGATGTCATTGTAACCTATATTCCTCCCTCATCAGACCCATGATTGAGTACAATGCCCCATTTGGTATGTACCTCACCCGGCATTTGCAACAGCTGGAGAGACCATAAAAGTACCTCACCAAGAGGATCAAGGGTCTCCAACATATGTCTTATTCTGCCAGACTAAAGAAACTTCAGCTCTATTCAGTAGCATACCACCTGCTCAGAGGTGATCTCTGCCTGAAGTACAAGGCCATGTCCAATCAGGATCTCATGGACATGCTCCACCTCAAAAAATCCAAATCCATCAGGACCACGAGAGGTAAAGACTTAAACCTCGGCTCAAGTATGAATAGGACATGCTGGAGGGATAGATTCATAACCCAGAGGCTTCCCATGCTTTGGAACAAGATCCCAGTTCGTATTAGGCAGAGCCCCTCACTGACTCTCTTCAAGAGAAATCTTGATGAGTGGATGGGAGATCGTAAGTTTACCCCAGGGGTCACATCTGTGTCACTGCTAGACAGGGGCACAGTAAACTAATTCTATTATATAAGGGTACCTTCATTGTGTCACTACTAGACAGAGGCACAGTATTCTAAATTTATTTTGTACATTTTTGTACCATTTCATGGGGTGGCAAAAGCCACATCACTATGGCTAGGCTTACAAATGCCCCAGGGCAGATAGCCTAGTACTATACTATGAAACTATGAAACTATGACAACATGTGTACACATGTAGGTATACTTGTTGGTTACAGTGTGTGTGTGTGTGTGTGTGTGTGTGTGTGTGTGTGTGTGTGTGTGTGTGTGTGTGTGTGTGTGTGTGTGTGCGTGTGCGTGTGTGTGTGTGTGTGTGTGTGTGTGTGTGTGTGTGTGTGTGTGTGTGTGTGTGTGTGTGTGTGCGTGTGTGTGTGTGTGTGTGTGTGTGTGTGTGTGTGTGTGTGTGTGTGTGTGCATGATTGTCCTTGACTGAACTTATGACTCAGTACTGCCTCTTACCTCAGTCTGGTGGCAGCATATCTGTTGTCATACTGTGACCATTCTCACTGTGTTCCATGCTGACAAGAACGATGAACATGTTATTACTGCCTACCCTCCTGCAGTACTGTGGCGATGGCCTGCACAACTCTACAAATGCTGTGCTTCTCTCTTCCCTCTATATGCATGGCTGTGTCATGACCTCAGCACAATTATCATTATTTCTTGTGTAAAAAGTCTTG
Organism: Protopterus annectens; assembly: GCF_019279795.1. NCBI lineage: Eukaryota > Metazoa > Chordata > Ceratodontiformes > Protopteridae > Protopterus > Protopterus annectens. The sequence goes on along the minus strand of NC_056725.1, from coordinate 1,441,404,189 downwards.
AACCTTGTGTGCATAAGCCACAATCTTGTCTCCCAATGAGACATTTATCTGACATGCCCCTCTGTTATGCCCTTGTTCATGGTGACTCCTTCCAATGGGACATTTAGCCATCCTGCACTTGAGAAATTTTTGTCATGCTTAGTACCTGCAGAGATTTATTTGTTCTGCCTTTCTTACCGTGGTCTTCTACAATATAATGACCACACTTTTTAGCATACTAAAATGGAACAAGTAGTGAGGCAATTATGATAATGATTTTAATTAGCATGATGGCCTCCGAATCTCCAACATAATACTAGCACATTTGTCCTTGTCAATCCTAGGATGAATGGGATATGTGCACATTATCCTCGTTCATGGAGCTTAACACACTATATTAGTAGTACATTCATTACTGCACCATTACTACCCAGCAATTAAGTGATGTTTAGACATGCTGTTGCACACACAGGACTATCATTGTGCTCTTTGTAAAGACCAGGAGAATGGACATGGCCTCTTCAGGTCCTGGTTTCAGCAGGAGTCCAGCCTGGTGCAAACAAGAGATAAAGATATTTTTGTGTCTGCAGTATATGAATTGTCAGTAACACTTGCTGGGTCATTGCTATGGCCCAATATATAAAGTTTATGCCTGGTAGCAGATTGCCATAGCAAAGAATAATGTCACTGGCATCACCCACTCAAGTGAGCAGTACAGGTACCACAATACTGACCGGAGGTGGTGCCATCTTGACCGGTTTCCGCAAATGGAGGAAGAGGTCTGGGAGAGTATATCAATGTTTCACTGCAAAATGCTACATAACAATAACAACAACAGGAATAATAATAATAACAACAACAATCATAGATGTTGTTATTATTATTATTATTATTATTATTATTATTATTATCATCATCATCATTATTATTATTACTAGTTATGTTTCCTTACATTCTTTAGAGAGAGTTGCAGTATATTGAATTGGCCCTCCTTTCTCATACAATGACTGAGAGATTTTCAACAGTGAAGACTCTTTCAAGAGTGTCGCCAGACTCTCCAGGTGACGGAGTACATATACAATGTCTATGACTATATTCTGCAAATGTAATATTATCCATGATATGCATTTACACTAATATGTTTTATTTATTGTGTTGTTGCTTTTCTTTTCAAGTCCTAATATAGGTCCAGCTGTGGTACAGGTTGCAGAGTGGCAGCATACACTTGGATCTGTGTCAGTTGACGCATTTGGTGCAAGGTTGCCAATGGCTGACAGACCTGTGTGTCAGGAGTGGGAGTGAGGTAGCTATGATGATTCATTGGTGATTTCCGTGGCCACCTCTTAGGAAGCAGTTGGAGACTCCTCTTTTGACAGAATTCCAAAGGATTCCCTTTGATCAACCATTGTCACGTAAAGGCTGGTTGTATCTGTGGCTCACCAGTAGTTAGACACTCATATTAGTGCCATATAGTGTCTCTAGCATAGCTAGTAGAGTAGATTTGAATAACCAGCTAGTTTTGATCATTAATCTACCAGAAGCAGGGCCTGCCCATGATGTCAGCAATAGAGATGACTGATGTCTAGGTGTGATCTGCTCTGAGCTGGTTAGACAGATTCCTGGTACCTTACCCTATACCATATCCAGTTATTCTCTTCCCCTATTGTCATTCCTCATGATCTCTTTGTAGTCCACACCTCCCCATGACCAGTTATCTCCTCTCTGTATGTCTACATCCCTCAACTATTGTCCACAACTTGCATGTCCATTCTACCTTGGTCTGTCTGTGTCTTTATTTTATGATTGTTTGATTGTCTTCTCCTTTTACCTTTACTATTCCCTTTATCCCTTTGAACGAGTGTCATTGTTTACTTGTTTTTTAAATATTAACTTTTGTTTACAGGAAAGTTTGACTGAGTAATGCTTTAGCATCTGTGGAGAGCAGGGAGAAAAGCTCCAGTAAAGATTATGTTAGGACAATCACATAGATAAGTAACATGGAAGACAAATAAAAAATGCAATCAATTTGCTGCACCTAATATAGGAAATAAGGGTCTGTGGTTAATCACTGAAAGAAATAAACATCAAGCAGCTATTCATCAAATTGTAATCAACAAATGGCCATCCATCGAATGCGCAGTTGTGAGACAAGGAAAGTAACTACTTGCCCAACACTTCCCCATCTCACACACAGCAGTATTTCAAACCCACCCAGGTACGGGTGCTTCACCGCCCACACACCCCCACCTATATATACCAACTCTGAGACCCCACTACTGTGGGTAAAAGGGGGTTGTAATACTGCCGTGTTTGAGACGGGGAAGTGTTGGCCAGGTAGTTACTTTCCCATCTTACAAGTGCACGTTCGATGGATGGCCATTCCAGGATTACCATTGAATGAATAGCCATTAGACATTTATTTCTTTCAATAATTAACCACAGACCCAGGAAATAAAAGATGATTTACTTGCAAAGACATGCAAACAGAATAACATAGTGCTATAGGAAAAAATAGAGACTGATCAACTGGCAAAGATTGTTAACAACAGAGTAGAAGAGCACATGTCGGGTATATTGAATAAGGTAGTTGAAAGTGTAGGCAAAGTGGAGGGAAGGAAATATGGCTGAATTAGGCTAGCAACATATAAAAGATTATGGTATATAGACCAGAAATTATACAAGATGTAACACAGAAAACTAATGGAAGAGTATAGACAAGGAAGTAATAAAGGAATAAGAGACAGAGCAAATTAATTAAACCTAAGAGTTTTGGTGAGTGGAGACTAGTAATGTATATATATCTTTATATATATATATATATATATATATATATATATATATATATATATATATATATATATATATATATATATATATAGATATATATATCTTATGATCAGATGGTACGCCATTGAAGATGAGTAATATAAAGTGGGCTAAATATTTACAGTGTACAAAAAGAAATACAAACATTTCTCTACATCATGCTAAATGGAGGTCGTAGAGCGTTTTCAGTGGAGTTAGCTGGTGAAACTAGATGAGAGTATGGAAAGTGCTTAGCCAGGTGTAGAGCAGGAAAAAAGCCAAGATTCAACTAGAAATGATTTTAATGTAGATTTAAATATATAGAGATTAGATATGCAGCTAGTACAAGTGGTATTGAACTCCATGATGTGGCAATACAGCTAGATTACAGGGTATTTCCTGCAGATCTCACAGGTGTGCAGGTGGAATTAAGTTTTTTATATGAGTGTAGTGGTTTGCTGTTGAAATAGCTGATGAGAATGTTGCTTAGTGCTGAGCATTTTGAAGATTTATAGTATCTATCATGAGTCATAAGCAGCTGGGTATATGCGAGATGATAGAGTAATTCACGCCGATGTAATTGTTTTGGGGCAGATCAGTGCTGTGTTCCATAAGATTTCTTAGCAGCAAAATTCTCTGTTTTATTGTAAGGTTGTTCTAATTTCGTTCTTAGTGTACCTGAAGGTTAGAGAAGAGGGGTGCCCATATAAAGGTGATGGTAACAGACAGGTAGTAGCCGCAGATGTTTTTAATATGTTAGTAAAAGCATTGTTTGCTTGGCATAATATTTGTAATTTCTGGAGATCATTTTTTTAATTGTGGACTGAATGTGCAGGTCAAATTTCACAGTTGCCATCTATTATTACCCCCAGTTGTTTAGTGTATAGCAATATAGCTATTACTATATTATCAAAAGAGGTAATTTGATAATTGGTTTTGTCTTGTGTGAAGATTTAGTGAAGAAAAGGAGCATCTTAGCTCTTGGGAGGTTAACATTTATATATTGCTGAGTCAATTCTTGATGGAGAATAAAGCTTCTTGTATAATTTGTTGAAGATTGTTTTAAGCTGTCTGTGGATTGAATAAGGGATAAATCATCTCTATATTTGATTAAAAATGCTTGTTTTGAGAAGATATGCAAATTATTAATGAGGAGAGTGGTGTACTCCAATAGTAACTGACAAGAAGGGAAAGAGAGAATGTAATGTCATTCTACGGTTTGTCTGTTGAATATGTAGCTAGTGAACCCCTGAAGAATAGTCTAGGATAGGCCTAGAGAAGGCATTTGGTGCAGGAGACTGACAGTGTGATTCAGTGTTAAAGGCCTTTAATAACTCAAAGAATACAGTGGAAACAAGTTTGCCACTGTCCCTGGGTTGCATGTTTGCATTTGCGAAGGTTAGTATGCAGAGATTGTGCTGTGAGCAGGGCAAAAAACATGTGTGGGAGTGAGGAGTTGTTCATGGAGGACATAATGGAGTTGTTGCTTGTAAATACATTTTCAAGAATTTTAGACAGTGGACAGTGCAACTATAGGTCTAAATTCTGATAGTTAAATTAAGTTATCAGCTTTATGAAGTGGAATTGTGTATGATTTTTCCAAAGGGCTGAAACATTGGTTCTTATGTTTACCTGTTTATATCAATAGAGAAGGAATAGGCTATATAGCATCAGCTGCAATTTTGAGGAAATCTGCTGGTAAGTTATCAGCTGATAATAATGGAAGGAGAGTTAGGCTGTAAGGTGAAAGTAGTTGAGTGTTAGTAGGGTGGGGATGATGAGCATTTGGGATTATGTAGACAGTCAAATAAGTACGGTTGGGATGCTATTTCTATTGCAGAGCAGCTGGGAAAAGGGTTTGGCTGAATTAGTTCCATGATGTAATATTTTTCAAACAGAAGGCCAGAATTTGTTTGGGTTGTTTGTATGTGTGGATTTTTTTTTTTTTTTGAAAATAGATGCAAAACTGTTTTTTTTTCCAGCAATACCTATCTTTAAAAAAAATTACATAGCCTTTTGAATATTTGAAGGTTTTGGCATCTATCTTTTAACCATGTTTCCCCAGTTTTATCTCTGTTTTGCATGAGTTTTTAGTAATTTTGTAAGATAAGGAGCATAGTTACCTTTTATTCTAAGCTGTGATGAGTTTCAGCTTACTGTAAAGGTTCTGATTCTCTCAGTTTCAACGTGAATCTGTATAGAAAAGTAACAAATATATATACCATGGATTAGCAGTCTTATCTGGTTAATAAACATAATAAAGTAAAAGTAATCAAACTGATCTGACAAAACTAATAACAAAAAAAAAATAAATAAAAATCCCTGCATTGAGCAATCTTTGCCTCAGCTGCCATCCTTAGAAGCGTTAAAATAAGCTGGGGCATGCAACGCATCACTAAAAGCGAATTATTCCACCACTATATCACATATTCTGCTTAATGCATATCATGTTTCTATTGCTTTCTGAGTGTATTTTAAGTAAAATTACTTGGATTCTGAAACATTGCAAAGAACAGAAAAAAAAAACAACTAACAGAAATAGAACATTTCACCATCAACTAATTACTATTATTCTGGCAACAGAAATTACACACTTTCTTAAGAGTTTTGCTAGGGCATTTATGTGTGCAAGTTTAGTAATATATCCAAAACATTTCTGTTCTGCAATCTCTTTGTATGCTGAGATACATTAAAATGTCACCCAGAGATGCATTATTCTGAACAATATCTGTTGCCTGAGGATCCACATGTTATTATATGCTGTCCAATCAGAAATAAGTATAAGAAACAGAAAAGCATCTCTGTACAAAAGCAATCTGCCATCCAGGAAAAACAATATTGACATGAATGCAGGCTCTCAATCTCAGAACAGCTAGAAATTGTCTTTTTCATCTAAATTCATCTGTTTCAAGAAGGCTAACCCCACAGTAATACTGAATAGAATAAGGAAAAGTATCCTTACTACGGTTCAATACAGCCTTATTTCTTTCCTTTTTCAAACTGATGTATTATTCTGACCAGGCTGTTGCTGAACTCAGTGGTAGTACAGCTCTGGACACTAGTAAGACAATTTTATTCTGGGGAAGCAGACAATTTGGTTGAGTTAGGATGGACTGAGGATGGTACATTTTTAACAAAGTTTTTTGCCATAAAAGAAAAATGTCAACTACAAATTGCACGATCTAATCACTTTACAAAATGGAGCCCATTTGTACAACTTTGATACTAGAAGTGCCTGTCTGCATATCACTACAAACTAGCAAAATGTTATAGCTTCCCTAAATTAAATTTCACTGCATAGGCTACTTATTTACTAGATGGAAAAGTATTCTCATGCATGTGTATAATGCTGGCCTGTATTATGCTTGTCCATCCTAATGTTTCCTGACAGCACAGTGCAATTGTTTACCACTGTGTTTGGAAAATAAAAATGGTCATATGGGGCTGAAGCCATGAACTGCATTATATATGTTCAATAGTTCAGGCACTGAGTGAACCAGATATGGTGTGAAATTGAATGACTGTCATCTAATCTCATCTAATCCAGGAAGGAGGAGAGGGTCACTTCTTGCAATTAAACAGTTATCCCATGATAGGCATGGCTATATAAGGGCATAGCAGCTTGCCACTGAAATCAGCATTACTAGTAGGACTAGAGGTGACTGCCTCTATGTGCAGCGATGCTCATGTAATCAGCAGCTCTGCCCAGGTAGGATGGAATAAAAATGCCTGCTGTGCAGAACAATGCATGTGATGTTACATGTACCTTTGCTTTGACTTCCACTTCCACTACCCCACTTGCACTAAGAAAGTACCATCAGCCCTAAGAGAAGTAGTACCACCCATGGAAAAATTAATACCAGCCCTGAGAGAAGTAGTACCATCCATGGGAAAATTAATACCAGCCCTGAAAGAAGTAGTACCACCCATGGGAAAATTAATACCAGCCCTGAGAGAAGTAGTACCACCCATGGGAAAATTAATACCAGCCCTGAGAGAAGTAGTACCACCCATGGGAAAATTCATACCAGCCCTGAGAGAAGTAGTACCACCCATGGGAAAATTCATACCAGCCCTGAGAGAAGTAGTGCCAGCCATGGAAGAAGTAATACCAGGCCTGGGAGAAATAATACCACCCATGGTAAAATTAATACCAGCCCTGAGAGAAGTAGTACCACCCATGGGAAAATTAATACCAGCCCTGAGAGAAGTAGTACCACCCATGGGAAAATTAATACCAGCCCTGAGAGAAGTTGTACCACCCATAGGAAAATTAATACCAGCCTTGAGAGAAGTAGTACCAGCCATGGAAGAAGTAATACTAGGTCTGGGAGAAATAGTACCACCCATGGGAAAATTAATACCAGCCCTGAGAGAAGTAGTACCAGCCATGGAAGAAGTAATACCAGGTCTGGGAGTAATAGTACCATATCTAAGAGAAGTAGTATCAGCTCCTGGAAAAAATATCACTAGCCCTGAGTGAAGGAGGAACTGCTCTGGAAGGAAAAGTACCAGCCCTGAGAAATAACACAATTAGCAGAGTATGGAGTCACAGAGACAGATCTGAACCACTTATGGTCAGCTGTCAGGGTGGCATGTGAAGTGGGGGTGAAGGAAGATGATCTACTCCTGATACGTTTAAGTTTCCAGAATTCACAAGAAATATAATTTGTTAGGCAAGAACGATGGTTAACAGCAGCAGGGAGTTACTTTTCTTGTTTTCTTGCTCTACCTGACTTATTTCCTGAGGTGAAACCTTACTGGGACATTCAGAAAGCAAAGGGCTTCATTTTTGTTTTGTTTTCCTAAGCAACTGAAAGTTTAACCACACCAGTTGATTTCAAGTGTTTGCTAGACAACTTCCTACCTTTATAGGTACACATACACACACACACACACACACACACACACACACACACACACACACACACACACACACACACACACACACACACACACACACGTGCAAGTATACACTCATTCAAAGATAAGGTGACCACAACCTTTGCATGTTTCTTTCTTTCCTAATGTAATGATCTGCTTTTCTTCATATTTGATCAACAGTTTCTTGTAAAGTATCATTGCAAGCTGTACATTCCATCAGCTGATATATTTTGAATAGTAGGAACTTAGCCTAGTTATAATAAATAATCAGGTTATCATTCAAGGAAATGCACTTCAACACGCAATAATATATGGCTTCACTAATTAAGATTGAGAGATAATCATTTGAAACTCACCTTGGTGATCATAACCACTTAAAACAACCAAATAAAATGTAAATCAATACCACAGATTTTTTTTTCAACAGGCAAGCCCCACTGTAGTCACATACCTTGAACCTGCATTAATGCCACAGTTGCAGAACAGTGGAGGTGTTATAAACTTCCCAAAAATAGTAGCAGTATTACGCAAATGCTGCTTTTGACAAGTTATTATCAGCAAATGATTTCCAGTCAGTAGGTTCTTGAAGAAATGGAGGACACTCATTGAATACAAATGCATAGCAATCAGTGACAAACTGCTTGCAGTCATTATAAATGCATTCACTGAGACCTTTAGCATAAACAGTTTCATTAATGTTAAGAAGGGCTGGTATATTGGGCCTTAGTTTATCACAAAAATTTGGATTCAAGATCACATTCTAGTTTAATATAGAGTTTAAAAATAGACAGATCTTACATAAAGAAAAAATACCATTTTTAAAAGGTCAGATGCATCCGATCATCAGAAGAGGTTTCCCTGTAAATCAGTGAAGAGACCTATAAGAGGGTCATTCAGGGTGGGCGGACTCCCCTTAAGACTGGGATCAAAGGTGGGCTAAATGTAAAAAACATTGTGACAATTAGTTTACCTTCAATAGTGGCTTCTATGAAATTCAGGCCTCACAATAGTGGCATAGAATTCGAAGGTGGAGGAAAATTCCTTTTCAAGATGTGAAAAAGTCCCAAGAAAAGATAGTTTTACAATACTGGAACTATGAGGAAAAACTTAATACAGAAAAGGATGAAGAAGAAGAGCCATCAATAATCCTCCATATTTTGCAAAACTCTGATAGGGTGCAGTTTAGAATGGAAAAAAAAATCTGGGTGCTGTGCCACATTTGTGGATTGGTAATATTGGGCGTAAATGCCAAATGGAAAAAGGAAAAGCCCAAAAAAGGAATCAAAACTTGCAGTCCCAATGAAGACATATGGAAATGTGGCTAATAAAACTAGCAAAGTGAGTAAAGCTGACTTCATTGTATCAAGATTATGTTTGTTAGCATACAGAAAAATACAGATGATGGTGATGGAATAACTATGATGAACAGTTTGAGAAACATAAATGTGGACATACAGAATGTGTCGACCACTGTAATCATGACAGGACTGAACAGAAAATTAAGATAATGAAAGATAAATACTTCTGCTAAGGATGAAGGCAAGAATGGAGAACCGTAAGTGGAAAAACAAGCCGTAAGAGGGGCTACAAAAAATCTTTTGCCAGAATCACTTACAGATGTTAGGGATAACGCAAGTCATATTTGAAAAATTCAGGGCATCTATAAATATATAATAGAGATATCTTTTACTATAGGAAATCTTTTTTTTTACGTTATAGCCATTCTCAGCATTGAAAATAGAGTGTGAAAATGCCACTGCCTAGGAGAATCTAAAATATTTAATAATTATTGTTTGGCTTATAGATGGATAGGTAGATAGATAGATAGATAGATAGATAGATAGATAGATAGATAGATAGATAGATAGATAGATAGTGAAATATGTATGTGTGTGTGTGTGTGTGTGTGTGTGTGTGTGTGTGTGTGTGTGTGTGTGTGTGTGTGTGTGTGTATATATATATATATATATATATATATATATATATATATATATATATATATATGGATCTACTTTCAAACCTTGAAATACTGAAATAACAAATTTCAGTATTTCAAGAGCAAAAACCCCAACATTTACAATCTTGAAAACTTACCTTGCCGAGTTTTTAAATCTCGCATTCTGTTGCATTATGTAAATTGAAAGTTTAAAAGGGTTAGTATTGCTTTAACAGGATGCACGTTGCACTCAAAATAATCATGGCTGGCACCTCGCTTCCATCCCTGGGAAATATTGGAGTTATCTACAGCACAACCATATCACAAAAACTTAAGCAAGTTCTAGTCATAGAAGGGTATATTATTGTTAAAAAGAAAAAGTACTGGTGTTGTAAATTTAAATTGTCTGGAAAATGCAAGGGCAGGGCTGTTACAGTATCCCTATCAGCAGAAGAACAGCTTTTAAAATCAGTCCCACATGATCATGCTGGTGATCCAGCAGAAGTAGAAAAATATACATTGTGTGGTGAACTTTGTTAAACTGTAAAGCTAAACAAGAGATGGTTTAAAAAACAAGAGATGGCATAAAATTGCTTTATTACAGCTATACAAGAGAGAGTAAAGATATGTAAAAAATTGAACAAGAATGGTCACTATTTTTAATATGTTTTTGGCAAGACAATGTTGGTATGCAAAAAGCATAGTTGCCTCTGGTGCCAATTCCACTAGATATTTCTAAAAAGACATAAACATTTTCCAAGATTTTGCTTGATGTTAATGTTACTAAATTTGTAAGTTTGGACTAAGTGTACTTTACAGTCTTTGTATGTACAAATACATAAGTATTCAGTACAAATGAAATTAGTGTCTAGTAATGAATATGTGTGAGAAAACATGTTTAAAAAAATGGGTCCAAGGTACCTACTAGATTGAAATGCATGAATAGCAGACAGTCTGTGTAAATACATACTGAACAGGATACATAGTAATAAGTTCAAAAGTAATTTGTCAAGTTGTAATATCATCAATTTCAAGTTACAGTTTTATCATTGGTTTTTGGACCATCATTTTACCTGTACTAGTATTGGTTACCCCAGCTAGAGAAAAAATTATATTAAAATATTGTATTCATCCAGCTAATGGACTAATATGTAAACAGCATTTTTCAGAGTATATTTCACCGTCAAAGTTTATGGGCAGTTCAGAAATATAACCACAATATTATGATTAAAATGACATTGAAACTGTATATTTTGAGCAGTGTATAAATACTTGCAGTAGCACATGGTTCTTGTCTCTTATAGTTAATTCAACAGTAACAGTTGCAAAGAATTAATGGAACAGTTCTAGGTCATAAATTAAATTCTGTGATTGCAAAAAAAAAATATTAATAAAATATTTTCACAGAATGGTCTACAAAAGAAAAATTTGTTAGATACATTCAGTTTTGGTAGTAATACTTTTATATCATTGTATTAACTATGTAAAATTGCATTTTGACTTGTATCAAAAAAAAAAAAGACCAACCCCAGGATTTACTAATCTTCTGTGTAAGACTAGATTAGTCTTACATGGAAGCACCAGTGTAAGAGTATGATGGCAGCATGCCATGCATATTAATGAGGGTGCGCTGCCTCAACTCTAAAGCTTACATGGAGCATGGACGAGTGTAGGGGGCGTGTCAGACTGCCGAGCTGTCCAAAAATCCATGCCCCTGCAATGAAATGCCGCAACTTCCAGTTACATGAGCGAGTCAGCTCAGATGTGTACAATGTAACACTACACTCCCCCATATGTTAAACAACTTACAAAATAAAAAATAAAAATATTTTTTTTTCTTCCGATATAGCTGCCTGTAGTTGCACGGGATTGCCCAGGGTTGCCCATTGCTTAGCTACAGTTAGCAACTTAGACACAAGAAGAAGATAATATGAAAAATATATGCAAACTAAGAAACATAGCAATAGCGTAGCGATTACAGCCTTCGCACAAAGAGGAGGCATCGCCGGTTCAAGTCCCACTACTACAGGTTCCATTTTCTGTGGGAAATCTGCATACAAAAATATTTCCTGACATTTTTTATGTGTACGTTTTGCAAAAAGCATTGAAATTTTAAATATAGTACTGCATGAATTATATATATGAAGGTGAAATGTGTATGCATCCTGAGGCATGAGTACCTTATTTTAAGCACTTTGAAGCACTGCTAAGCACATTTTACCAGTATTCATTTTATTTAAATACAATTGTGTGTAGGTGCGCACCTCACTAACAAGCGCAACTTCAGGAAATGTTGGGCGACATAGGGCAACGTCAGGCAACGTTGAGCAATGTTGGGCAACGTTAAGCAAAGTCGAGCAAAGTCGGGCAAAGTCGAGCAAAGTTGGTTAAACATGCTCACACCTGCTTTGCTGTTCCTTAACAAGTCAGGTCTGCCCAGCAGGAAAATAAAAAGCAGTGACAGGGCTCAAACTCAGGATACTGTGCACTGTAGCCACATTACTTAACCACTAAGCCATGACAGCATTTCACAAACATGCACTTTCAACAGAGACATATCTAAAAAAGGGATTTTAAACATTGCCAACATCAGCTAAGCAGGCATGCCCACAGCTGAGCTTTTTCAAAACTGGACAATCACAAATAAGTGCAGGAAATGTGGCATATTTAATCTCCACAGGTGGGAATACATGCTATAACTGGTTGTAGCTTCCTTCTGCAGACAGCATGGCTGGTGTGGGTGAAGGCACTCAATTTAGAGTGCAACGCAGGGGCATCCACGAGTCCAAAATTATAGTTTGGCTCCTTGTCCACAAACATGAGGAAAGACTCATGCAGGGCCAGTACCAGGTTACCCAATATAAATCAGAGGCCTGGAACCGTCTTGCCTGTGATCTCACCAGTGCCACTGGTGTTCCTCGGACTGGTGAGCAGGTCAGGCACCATCATTCTGGCCTGCAGTGGTGTCAGGGTGATGAACTGGACCAGTGGATCCAGGAACTGCAGTTAATAGGAATGTAGTGAAAACTAGAAGGATATATAAGTTGTTAATTGAGCTATCTTTTTCCACCCTACTGTATGTGCATAAAAATATGCAATTCCACACCTCGATCGGTATGTCTAATCTCAAAACATTTGTTGGGACATATGTCCTATTGGTTTATAAATATTTGCATTTATTTCTATGCATGTGCCTTGTTAAAATAGCACAATATTGGTGGCCTGTTGCCATCAATTAAACCTGCATGCTGTTGTAATGCCCACTATTGTTCTATATATGCATGTGTTATGCTTGCTTTTCAACTATTGAAAATCTGGTGTGTTGGTTTAATGGGAATACTTCTGCATAGTTCGTATGGGAGGGCCGGTCCCGGTGGATCCACCTGCCCCACCTCAGCTGGCCATGGCACCTGGCACCAGCAGATCTGGTGCCCAGCCTGGGACCTCCTCCTCCATTGGCCCTGTGCCACCTTCAGGTGGAAGCACTGTAGGGGATGGGGCTGAGCTTCCCTGTGCAAGCATGGGTGGAGGGGCACCTATCACCTTTTGAATGGTCTGGGCTGTGGTGCGTAGAGAGATTGAACGTTCTGTTGCAGAACCTTTACCCCAGCTTGAGGCCCAAGTGGTGCAACTCCCAGGTCAGCCTGCCCCTCCTACACAGCCCCCAGCACAGCCACCCTCTGAACCTGAAGGTGCAGTGATGACTGCCCATGGGTGCGGACCTCAGTCCTGCTGTTTCCATCTGGGGGTTCATGGGCTTGCGATTTCCAAACATCCCTCCCCATCAAAGGTGTTCACCCACCACGTGTCATATACCGCCCTGTATGCATCTTGTTTGTTTTGTCTGTTTACCTCCCGAATCTACCTCCACAAATATACTTACTTCCCCTACCCCACATTCCACTTTCACCTGAAAAAAAAAAGGGCAATCTGCTCCCAAAAAAAAAAATTACGCCCCATACATAGCTGCCCATTTTGCACACATGTCCACTGGATACATGAAATGTTATTTAATTGGCATTACAACATACTTTGTTGTCCTCACCCCTCTCTCAGGGGTTGAAGGGTTCATATCTACCTCCAAATTTATTGCATATGCACAGCTGTTGCTGTTGAAGAAATGGACAGCTATGGACCTTCCCTACACCCGTCCTGCACATCCCGAGCTATTTTCCATACTGTCTTTCCTTCTTTGTGCCCCTTCTTCACCACTTTCCTATCTCCCCAGTTTTCTTTTCTTTCAAAGAAATTAGCGCGGGGGTGAGCGAGACTATGCACTATTAAGCAGTAGTGAGTGGTTTTGCGCAGGTTTGTGCTTGTTTGCACTTAGCTAAGCAATGCGCAACATTGTGCAAACCCATGCAAACCCGCTTGCAACTGCTTAAAAATGCCTTAGTCACTCTGTATGTGAGGGCCCTTGTTCTGCTCGGGAGCAAAATAAAACACCTTTATAAGTATCGAACCCCGGACCTTGCACACACTACACAACATAAAGTACCACTAAGCCAAGGTAGATATACATCAAGTCGGTGCTTAAATAATGAAATCATGCATCATAATGAGTGATTGTAAAGGAAAATTAGGAATACCATACCACACAACTTGTTCTGTGGATGTTGACCAACAGTTGTGAAATTACATTACATGACTGTGATAAGAGAAGCAGCCATTCTAGCAGGAAATAATGTTACACCATCACTTTACAACCCCACACAGTATCACAGCAGGACAAACACTGGCATATCTGTTTAGGGCAGAGGCCATACCTCTCAACTGTCCCTAATTTTCAGGGATGTCCCTGATTTTGACCCAAATTTTAGCTCTGTCTCTCTGAATCCTTCCTAAAGCTACTGACTTTGGGCAGAAAGGTGGTGAATTACACTTAATGAATAATGACAATAATTAAGAGTTAGACACTTCTTTTACTTCAGAAAAGGTGTATTAATTCATATGCTCTGAATCTCTCAATGTTTCAACTTAATGGCACTAATATTTTAAAGGTGTCCCTGATTGTCCCTGACTTTTGCTTGACTTTTCCCTGATTCTGTTCAAATATGTACCTGATTGGTTGAGAGGTCTGGCAGAGGCAGAAACACAGAGGCATATTGGCCTTTCTGCTGTTACACACTGTGCAAATAGCTTTGGAAGGAGTTTTGGAAGCATACCCTTATGTAGGAATACAACACTGAAATACAAATGGATGTAGCCATGTACTGGTAGTAACCAACTGTAAGAATGCAATTGCTCTATTGCTGAAAAGACCTGTGTGGTGCACAGACAAAAAATAGCAGGCTATTCTCTGGCTATCATGTGGATAGGTCCACAGTTGGGAGTTACGCAGACAGACTACTTGCCTTGATAAACTAACATGTACACAGCAACCCTGTAAGTCCACAAGATAAAATCCACACAGTACTACTTACGCTCTCTGTACTTCTGCAACCCTACCCAAATGTAGAATATACCTGCGTGTGCAGGGTCTACCAAGGATGTAGGTAAGCATACTCACTGTACTGAAATGTGTCCAGTTTTTCTGAGCAGCTCGTGCTAATGTCAACACTAAAAAAGCACAAACTTTTTAGAACTGAGTATATGAATGTTCACGGTATAGAGGTTCGCAAACAATTCTTGTGCCAAAGGTATACATCTCTATAACTAGCTTTGTATGGCAGTTAATTGTAACAGTTGAAAAGAAAGTACATCTTTCCATGTATCTTGGGGTAGCATTTTGAGGGGTGAATACATTTCTACACTGACAAGTGGGTACTGGAAGCAGCAACATTAGGTCTGAGTACAAAATGTAAATCTCTGGCTACACATCTGGCTTCTGATATAAGAACTATACCAACCTTCTGTCTTAAACAATGATGCCCACACCAAACAAGGATGATCTCCATCTTGGAAAGCTGAAAGGGCCACGCCTACATGAGTCAGCAATTTATAGTACTGGGTTGCTATGACAGTGATTACTGCAATTACTACACAACAGGCTGCATGCAATTAGCAAATGGTGGCCAATAATTGGTGCAGAGGCCATCATATGCTCATGTGCAAATTCCTACAAAAGCAGGCTGCAATCTCTGCCAACAAACTCAATCACTCTATTGCAGAGACTGACAGAGAGACAGAGACAGAGAGAGAGTGACATAAAAGGAAAAAAATATTACCAAATTATACAAAGGAAAGGTATGTGACACATATGTATTTACTGGCATGCAGTAGATGTTATTGAAGAATAGTCTACATAATGTAAAACATTCATATGTGGCAGCAGTACTTCTTTATGCACAGATGTTCTGCTTAACTACTGCTATGGACAATACTGTGTGTACCTGTGGACAGTGGGACATACCTGTGAAATGTGTAGCTCAGCATTAAATGTCAAAGATCTGATCCATGTTATCTGTGTTCTGTACAGTAGTGTGGCCAATGGCTGTTTGGGGGATTAGCGCTGACATTATATAAACATGGGTGTGACAGAAGAACACATGCATGATAGTCATATTAAAGTGTAGCTTAGCATTGGCAACTTCTGTAGCAGTCTAGTATGCTTATCTAGCATCTGTTGCCAAATATACCCCCCCAATGTTAGTCTGTCTTCATATGTGACACCTGTCTGTGTTGCAGCAAGGCCCAACAGTTCAGCTGTGAGGTCCAGGGACTTACAACATTGTGGACTATGTGTGTGTATGCCACACACATACGGAGAAATATATATGTGTCATATATATTCACATCTGTATATGTGCATAGAGCAGGGGACATATTACAACTGTTTGCGAAGGGGGGAGATATATATGTTGGTGAAGGTTAGTATGCACATATTTGTATGTAGGTTTTAGTGTGTGACAAACAAGGCAGCATACAGTGCTGGTATATGACATGTGGTGGTTAAACACTGTGGGTGGTTTGTTCAGTTTGCAATGTTGAAGCCAGTAAGGCCTGCTAAAGCTAACTGGGCTGTAAACACCTTCAATGCATTTATCCCAAGACTGTGCGATTTTATTACATTACTGTACACCTTACATCCTTTGTATAATTGTTATTCTCACTATGAAAGGTAAAAGGTATATGTGCCTATATATATATATATATATATATATATATATATATATATATATATATATATATATATATATAGACAAATGGATGTGTATATGTATATATACATATAATATATATATATATATATATATATATATATATATATATATATATATATATATATATATATATAATTCTTTGTACTGTTGACTCACTGTGATAGTCAATATGTTTGTGAATACATCAAAGATATGTATCTTTTGGATAGCTTAGTGGGAAACTGTTTATGTTATGGTATTATGGGTCCTTGCTTTGATCCTAGCAAAAGCTGTGTATTCTGTTGCTAGGCAGAACAAGTGCTATTGCATACAGTGTGATTAAGTCCCCTGGTTTTAACTAGGATGTGTCATTGGAGGCTAAAGCACTACATCTATGATTATTGATTGGTACCAATGTTGAATGCAAATCCTGTGTGTACTGTAGTACTTATTGAAGCTCTGGGCCTGTACAGCAAAGTATGGTGTATGTCCACATTGTTTGCATCCACTGTTTTGTTCGGTTCCTGTATTCATCACAGATTGCATTTCTTAAGATTAAGGTTGTGTAAGTAGTGACACACAGTACTGTATAGTACATACTGAAAGCTTATCTGGGTTGTCATACCTTTGTGTCCTGTAATTATGTCTGATGCGTGTGTGGGATGTCTGTAACATGTCCTTTGACATATGTGTGGTAATACATATAACTGCGTATCTAGCAACATTCATAGTGTACTACAGCAGTATGTGACCTATATTCCCAATTGTGCACATATTTTGGCCAGGGGTTTGGCATTAGCAAGTTGTGTGGTATAATAGTAATACATTTACTGGACCTTACACTGATTACGATGGATGATATATTTCTTTACACATCAGTTTGATGTATATCTGCTGTGGCTAAGTGGTGCATTGTGTTGCATACAGTGTGCCAGGTACTCTTATATAGTCTTATATAGTGATTTTATTTTGTTGCTGTGCAGAACATGGTTCATTAGATAAAGAGTGAGTAAGGCACTTTCAAGCAGTTGTGGGGTGAGCAGTGATAATTGGCAATTACAGTGTTTCGCTCTCGGTTAGCTTTTAGGTTGCTATATATGGCAGTTCAGTGATATCTGTACTGTATAATGTTAAATGTGCCATATGACTTGCTCAGACATATTTTTGTATTTATGTCTACCAGGGATCATGGCCCACCACAAGAACCCGAGTTACAGTAGTGCTGAAGATGATATCATCACTATCAGTATGATTCAGCACTACCGTCTGATGTTTTCATGAACCAGCCAGGACCAGCAGGAGAGTACTGCAATGTGGCAAGATCTTGTCTGCAGGGTCAATGAGGTAGGCCTGCATAACCACACATATGAGCAGGTACGCCACCACTGCAGTGATCTTCTCAGACATGTCCGTTAGCGTGCCGCTGATGTGCGTAGAGAACAGCTTGCAACAGGGGGGTGGTGTTAATATCCATCCCCCCCTCACCAGAGTGGAGGAGCTGCTCATGAGCCTGGTGTCACCTGCCCAACAACAACAGCAGCAGACATACACCATGATGGAGGTTGGAGCCACCCAGTAGGCACACATGGAGCATGCAGGTAACATGGCATATCTGTAGACTACTGTTATCTGTATTGGTAGATCATGCATATGTAAGATGTGGAGTGTGTCGTTCAAAGATGTGGAGCCTGTTGTTGTGCAATACTGATCATTTGAAACATAATCTGTAGCCCAGTGAATGTAAACTGTTGTTGTACTGTAAGACTCAAAACACACAGTAGCAATGCCACAGTTGTAGCCACTGACAAACTGTCTCATTTCTATATAGGTACCTCTGGGGTGACATCAAGGCATCGGGCAGATGCTGGTGAGTGTGTTCTACATTTATTATTGTAAATAAAACGTGCATGTCATAGTTAAGGTGTAGTCCATGTATACATGTAACACACCTACCCTTAATGCATGCTGTGCATGTTTGATGTAAGAGCACGCACATCTCACTAATGTGATTAGCTGCCTCAAACACATGCAATACCCAGACCATCTCAAACAAATGTGGCTAGACTGTAGTGACCATTGGATAGGCACAGCTGATACTCAACATGCACATAGCATACACATCTATATCATACACAGAGCATTTTAACATGCTACACATAAAGGATTCCCAAACCCTCTGTAAAGACACACTCCAGTATCCAAAATCTCATCCACGCATTACACATAATATACCTGAGGGGTAGAGGCCTATCCAGGGGCATTTAAACACTCTGCAACACACTACACGTTCATGTCAGGGAATGCTCCTTATTGGCCTCCTTACAAACTCGTGTAACAACTGGTTGTGAAAGGGTGACTTAGGGCAAGGTAGTACAGTTCCAGCACAGCATGATTAGTGCTGGTTTGTGAAACATTTGTAACTTTGAGTGACTACCTGATGCTTCATGATGATGGTCTATGGCACTATACCCCATCCAGTTATTGTAACCACAGTACTACACATAGCTGTCATTGCTACACACCATAATGATGCGTGTGTGCACACATATGCACCTCTAAACAGTATGCATACCAATCACCATTTGCACAACTGACACATATATGTCTTGTGATGCTATTGAGTGGCTAGGTCATATGACACATATTGGGTATATGTAGTGTTTAAATATGCAGTTGTGTTTTAAAATGCCATGTCATGGATGAGACTGGCATGTCCACAATATGATCTTCACTCACCATAAATACCATACATTGGGTATGTGGCCGAATGGTATTCCATCAATTATCCATGCATCACTGATGATGTTGTGTGAATACACATCATGCATGTGCTAAAAATGTGTCCACAATTATTTGCTAAAAACACAGAGGCTGTAATGAGCATTAGATACCTATCTGACACACAGATACACATCCAGCAATGGTATGTACACCTGTGAGTTATGGTGCACAGTACATTACAGGGTTTTGAATACCTGCACAACAATGTTGTGTCCATGTATGCACTGTGTTCCAGGGGGAGGGCCATCAACTAATAACAAAACATATGCATCAAAGCCATGTATACTGTTATTAACAAGGACTGACTACACTTGCACTGCATGCTGTTGAGCAATCCATGTCCTGCATACTGACATGTGTGATATGACTTTTTTTTTGTGATACTGTACCCCACCATCATCTGCTATTGTGTATGTTCTGTGATTGCTGGTGTTGTGTGTGTCTGCTTTTGGGAGGAGTGTAGTTTTGTGTGTGTGCATGTGTGCATGTGTGCATGTGTGCGCATGTGTGTATGTGTGCATGTGAGCAGGTGTGCATGTGCACATGTGCGTATGTGTGCATGTGCACATGCGTGCATGTGCATGTGTGCATGTGTGCATGTGGTCTGGCATCATGTTCAGGTCTTAAAGTGTGTTTCCTGTTTTCCTATCACAGATGCTGAGGTGGGGCTGGTTCAGTACTGCAGGGAACCTGATGTCACTGAGACAGACAGTGATCATGAGGATAGGTGTGTTGAGGCACAGGCAGGTTTGTCAGGGTCTGTTGTTGGGCCACCAACTGACAGTACACAAGTCTCCACCCCATCCATGTACACAGTCATACTGCCTGTATATCCATCATAACCATTGCCGTTAGCTGAGGGACAGTGTACGGTTGGCATTGGCCAGGACAGTGTGGTATCTATGGCACATGTATTAGGACACAGCAGCCATAGCCAGATGTCTGGAATGGTACCACATAGGCAGACGCCCAGGGGTTCTCGTCAGAGCACTGCTGGTCATCATGCCCCTGGCAGTCGTGCCACACCTCTTTCTACCACACTCATGTTCCAGGCTGTCTTGGAGACATAGACATGAATGGAGCGGTACACCAGACAGGGGCTAAGGACACAAAGGGCTCATTACACCTCTGTAAATGATAGTATCCATGACCTAGCAGGTGCCATATGTAACTACACTGAGGTCATTGATAGACATTGGTGTGAGACATTGGATGTCCTCCACAATGTCATGTCCATGTGTCAGAACAGTGCGGGATGGTTGAGACATCGACGTGGATGTATGCCAACAACATCACCAGCTGGAGGTCGCCGTGGACATCCAGCAAGTCACAGCCGCTCCGGTAGTGCCAGTACCAGCCCCAGCTATGTTGTGGGGGGCTGTCTATAGACCGTCCTAGCAGACCATGTGCACATGGCTCTGGCCAGTCCCAGCAGGGACCTGGATCCAGTGGACATTTGTCAACCTCTTCAGATAGTACCCAATCTGGATTAGTACCTGATACTGTCTGTAGCACCCCTGCCAGGCACAGGTTCCGTATCAGTGGCCAGAGACGGTGATCTGTAAAGCCTGCCATGTACAGTCTGTAGCTGTCTTACAAATCCCAGTATAGGGCAGCCACATGGTGGAACTGTGTGCATGCAGACACACACACATAAACCAGAAACCTAGGGCAAACACATACCCGCACACATGACATCAACATTGGCCCATAACAGTACTCATGGCCCTCACACACACACTTACACACACATGTCAATTGTATGGCTCAGTGTAGGCCTCTGGCAAACCAACAACACACCCTGTGCATATGATGAAACCTGTGCCACCTCCTGTCATCTGTAATATTGATGCAGGAACAGGCTAACATGGTGCTGATGCACAGGGTGACTTTAATAAAGTATAGCAATGGTTGGATGTGTAGCATGTTGTCAGCAGTAAAGTGTAATGATATCCTTGAAGGTGTAGCTGAGCAGGCATGATTCATTAAAGCTGTAATTAGCAATTTTGTATTGTTTTCACCAGTGTTTATTCCAATTGTTTTTGTTTGCCCATGTGCCACTTGGCTGATGTGTGTAGTTGTGTCAGCATGCATTATACAGTGGACAGTAAGTGTGGGGTGTGTGCAACACACGTTTGCAGGTGTCCATTTGTGAACATGGTGGAGGTGCACTGTCTGCATGTACATGCATATTGGACACATGGGCAGGGTGACATGCCCTGTATTGGCCAGTGTTAGCACTCCATAGTTTCTTTCGGTGGCCAGTATGCATTGTACTACACACATTTTGGAACTTGAGTACGCATGTGTGTGTATGACATGGGTTGACACCATGCTGTGGGTGATGCTGTTGCTGCTATCTGTCATTGGTTTGCATTACTAAGGTTAAGACTGTCCCAGCTGCATAATCCTTTAGTAATGCACACTGTTCACCTACACGGTTGCATGGGCTGTGCTATCACAAACACAAGAAATTCTCACTTATACAGTAAAAGTGCATTAGTCTCATGGACGCCTGCCATAAACTAAATATATAATAGAAGGTGTGAAGCTGTAGCAAAAAAGAGTTACATACCAAGAAGGGATAACCTCTCTGGTCAGTATCACTGGGAAAATATAATCCCTCGTTAAACATACAAGGCAAGCTTCAAAATACAAAATGGCAAGGATTCCAAAGACAACACTAAAGCTTTCTTTAGTGTTGTTTATAATCTACAGGGAAAATCTCAGATCGGGTCACAGTTAATATAAATGGTCACAAAGTACACTTATCTGATTGAGATTACCAATTTCTTGTCAGACAGTTTGAATGCGGATTTCACCACCCTGTCCTTACACAAGGGCCACATTTCCAGACCTGAAGAATGTAAACCCTGATGATTCACAGACACTCTAGTTAAAACATCTCTTTATGAAAGTCCAAACCACAGTGGCAGTGGTACTGGAGAGTGTCCCTGGCTGTGTCATACACAAGCTGACATATGAAGTCACCACTCACCTAAACACTCTGTCCAGATGCAGCCTCTATACAGGTTACATACTTGTGGAATGAGGCGTGGTAATGGTGTTCACAGTCCACAAGGGTTGAGCTATAACATCTTCTTCCACTTCTTCTTCTCCTTTTGGATGCTCCCATAAGGGGTCGTCACAGTAGATCATCTGTTTCCATTTCTTCCTGCCCTTTGCATCTTGCGCTGTCACACCATCCACCTGCATGTCCTCTCTCACTACAGCCATAAACCTCATCTTAGACATTCCTCTTTTCCTGTTACCTGGCGGCGTCATCCTTAGCATCTATTTCACAATATACTCTTCATCCCTCCTCAGCACATGTACAAACCAACTTAATCCTGCCTATCTGGCTTGGTCTACTAACCTTCAAACCTGGGCTGACCCTCTAATATACTTATTCCTAATCCTGTCCACCCTCATCACACCCAGTGCAAATGTTAACATAAATTGATTAAGGGTCGAACTACAACAGAGCCTGGAAACAATCACCCTATAAGCCAGGCAAATGTTATCTGGAAGGCTATGGAGTACAGCATAATGGAACTCATTAACAGAGACATTATGAACTGGCAAACACTGCACCATACCCACTTAGGTTCTCTAAAGGCCAGATCATGGCTCCTACACCTAGTAGACTTCAAGCCAGTGAACAAGGCTATAGGTGAGGGAGGGGAGGTCCACACAGCCAAGCTATAGCTCACCAGCAATTCCTACCCATCCCACATTCTGGTATTATACATAACCTCAACAGACTAACCATAAACAATTGTTAGATGATGGATTGACAACTGACACACAGACATAGGACAGACAGTAACATTTGCAGCCTCCATGTACAATTCTATGCCAGCAACAAGTGGTATTCACCTGCACTCAGTCCTGGGACCACTCCTGTTTGGCATATAGCGTTCTTAGGTACAAGCAAACACAGTAGGGATATGTCTAGCCACGTTTGATGAAAATGCATACAGTGGGCTATACTTTATTCTCCAGATGACACACACATCCTCAAAAAGGGTATCATTGAGACAGATACCTGGTGTCAAACTCATGTTGTAAAGTTATAAGCCAAAGAAAGCATAGTTCTACACTTTTAGAAAACCAAGTATCCCCAGAGTACCACATAGGTAGTAGCCCCCAAAATGTGGAACAGGTACTAATGTATACATAGAGCTATGTGTTTAGTCATCTCTCCTTTGATAATCACATTACCAAAGGCTTTTGGAAATCCCTCTGTGGAGCACATAAGCAATAAAGGGTTTGCATGCAGATCCATAGAGGTTGTTGCACACCTATAATGATTAGTCATCTTTGCCAGACTTTGCTTGCTTTGGAACAGGATTCAAATATACCTCAAGCATAAACCCTCACTCACACTCTTCAATAGAAACCGTGATGAGTGGATGTGAAACAGAAGACTTAGCCCAGGGATCACTGCAGTGGCTAAGCTTGTCACAAGCATACAGAAGTGACCTAAGGTCTGGAAAGCGTCAGCACGCTCTGGCAAAGATAATTTCATGGAGAAAGCAGAGTACCCAACCATGAAAAAATTGAGGTCACATGTATGTACATGGATTTGCCCCACAGCTACCTTACATGTGTAATGCACATACAGTTGTCATTGTGATATGTCATACACTAGAAAAATCAAAATCCACTCCACATTGAACAACAGTGTCACACTCTCACACACCTGAAATACACACACATACAGTCAGCAAGTGCGAGCTTAAAACTCCTTCCTAATTACATTATGATACTACAGCAGTATGCATTTACACAATGAGCTATACACATTACTGGCAATTCACCTTCCCACAGGTATATTTGTAGGATGGTGACATCATCAGACTTGACGAAGCTGAGTATACCATTTTTAAGGGGTGCGAGCAGTCTCCAAAAAGGTTGCTTCTCCCCATGAAAACACACATATGTGTCAAGTGCAGGATTCAAACCCCTGCCTAATTACATAATGATGTTATAGCAATACACATTTACATGACACGCTATATACATTAATGGGATTTCATTTTTCCACAGGTATATTTTAGTTTACTGACATCATCAAACTTGACAAAGATGTTTATACCACTTTTAAGAGGTGTGTGTAGTCTCAAAAAAGGTTGCCCTTCCTCAGAGAGACACACACTCATGCACAGTTGGCAAGTACAGGATTCAAACCCCTACCTAACTCCACCATGATACTACAGCAGTATGCATTTACAAAGCACACTATACACATTACTGGGATTTCTTTTTTCCACAAGTATATTTGTAGGATGGTGACATCATCAGACTTGACAAAGATGGGTATTCCACTTTTAAGGGGTGTGAGTAGTCTCCAAAAAGGTTGCTCTCTCCCCAGGCAGGGAGAGACAGACAGACACACACACACACACACACACACACACACACACACACACACACACACACACACACACACACACACACACAGTTGGCAAGTGCGGGGTTCTTAATCCAAACTAAGTACATCTTTACACTTCAGCAAGCAATATGGAGTTACAGGGTGCAATACAGACATTACTCGCTGACAGTTTGCCCAAAGGTTTTTTTCACATTTGCTAACCTCAGCAGGCTTATCATACTAGGTGTATTGTGAGTGTATTGTATGCATAGGCCATGACCATATCATATATGGGTTGATGCACCACATGCTGGCACACACATGGTCAAACCGGTGGCTAAGCTCTGTCAACCCAATACTGGACAATACAGTCAAGAGGAGTAGGGTCATACAACCACAACACCAACAGTCTCACATAGACCTACAGTATAAGCACCATCAAAACACACACATAAATACATATTACCATACTCGGAGAATACAAATATTAATCTGAAAAAGAGGGAGTGTCCTCCTAAGCAGACAAGCAAGCAACATGCACCTCCAAGCACACGCCAGAAAACACATAATACACCAAAGCTGTATGCCTCACAACAGGCCCTAAGGCAAAACAACATACCCAACACACTAGTAATAGGTGACTCCATAGTCAGGCACACAGATGTTCCACTCACTCGGCTGGACAAGGGGAAGGTTACTGTCAGTTGTCTGTCAGGTGCTATGATCCTCCATATAACACAAGCACTTACATCACTCCAGAACAGGTACATATATGATGTGTTCTTTGTACATGTCAGTGTGAATGATCTGAGACATACCTCCCAGGACAACATGACAAGAGATATATAGTAGCTCTATGATCATGTAGCCCAGGCTGGTATGACCCTGACCTTGAGTAGAATCTTACCTTCACCTACATGATACTGCAATATAACAGAAAGATGATAAACTTCAACAATTGGCTGAGCTTCTGGTGTCATTCAAAGGGGATCCAGTCTCTGTCTGCCTGTGATGACATGATAGACAAGCCTTGTTGCTTTACTAGAGATGGTTTGCACCTGTCACCCCTATGCTTTTGAATACTGGTCAAAGCTTTTGCTGTTTTCATATTACCTTTTTTAGGCAAGGCTCAAAGGTTCATAGGTTCATAGGTTCATAGGTAGGTACTAGGCTATAGACCTTGGGGCCTATACAAGCACAGCCAAAACGGTACCCTGGCTTTTGCCACCCAAGAAATTTATTTTCCTGTGCCACTGCCGAGCAGAGACACAGAAGTGATCACCGGGGTTCATTTCCTATTTCCCATCCAATCATCAAGATTTTTCTTGAAGAGTGCTAATGAGGAGCTTTGTTTGATATAGAGAGGTAGTTTATTCCAGAGTATGGGAAGTCTCTGGGACAAGAATCTATCCCTCCAGCATGTTCTATTTACTGTGGTGACAAGGTTTAGGTCACTAGAGCGTGTAGCTAGGAGGGATGGGGATTTCTTTAAGTGGAGCATGTCCAACAGCTCTGGGTTTGACATAGCTTTGTATGTTAGGCAGAGATCACCTCTGAGTAGGCGATATGCAATGGAGTAAAGCTGGAGTTTTTTGAGACTGTCTGTGTAGGGCATGTATTTGAGGCTGGTAATCCTCTTTGTGAGGT
This sequence comes from Protopterus annectens, assembly GCF_019279795.1. NCBI lineage: Eukaryota > Metazoa > Chordata > Ceratodontiformes > Protopteridae > Protopterus > Protopterus annectens. The sequence continues at coordinate 1,441,377,698 of NC_056725.1, read as the reverse complement.
ATTTTTGTGGTCCTTCCCGTTGCTGTAGATGTCTTGTGAGGTACATACCAAAAGGGACATTGTACTCTATAATGGATCTAATGAGTGATGAGTAGAGGGGAACAATGACCTCTTTTTTTCTGCATGAGAAACCTTTTGTGATGAGGTGTGCCATGTAGAAGGATTTCCTGACTACTGTGGCAATGTGATTATCAAAGGAGAGACTACTGTCCACCTGTGTCCCAAGGTCTCTTATCACACTTTCGGTGTTACGTATACTACCGCCTATGTTGTACTTCATGGGTACAGAGTTTTTACCAAAGGGGGTGGCAATACACGTTTTGGCATTGAGGTTGAGGCCATGGCTTTGACACCAGGCATCTGTCTCAGTGAGGCCCTTTTGTAGGATGTCCACATTGTTAGTAGTTTCAATTATGGCTCCTAGTTTGCAGTCATCTGTGAACTTCTTTAGCCAAAGATCTTCTGTGTTAGCCTGTACTTCAGAGAAGTAGATACCAAACAGGACATGACCCAGGACTTCACCCTGTGGTACTCCACTTGTCACTGGTCTGAAGTCGTATTTGGTGTCTGCTACTTTCACAGTGTGGATTCTGTCAGTGAGCCAGTTGGCAACCCATCTTGTGACATAGGGATTTATACCTAATTTTGTGAGTTTATCTATAATTCCAGAGTGGGGGATAGTGTCAAAAGCCTTCTCAAAATCTAGATAGGCTGTGTGAACCATCTTACCCTTGTCTACGGCTTTGGTGACTGCTTCAAAAAAGTTTATTAGGTTTAGGAGACACAATCTGCCTTTTACAAACCTGAACTGGTTGGGGTCCAGAGATTGGAGATTACCAATGTCTTTGTTTATAAGGTCCATGATGATACATTCCATGGCTTTGAAGACCAGGCTCATCAGGCTAAAGGGGCACTAGTTCCCTGGGTCCATGGTGGCTCCCACTTGCGCAGTGGGATAACCGTTGTTGTGCGCCATTCAGCAGGCACAAAGCCTGAGGTGAGGCTATGATTGAACATGGTACTTAGGTGTGGTGCCAGTTCATTCTGTAGTTTGTGTAGAATGCAGTCTGGGATGTTGTCTTGTCCCATGGATGCTGTGTTCCTGGCTTTGGAGAGTGTGGTTTTTACCTGTGCAGCCGGAATTATAGAAACTTTGCATTCTTCCGGTATAGAGATGGGCTCTTTAATGGGTGAGAGGGGGGTAAAGCTAGCACTGAACCTGCCAGGATGTTGGCAATATCAGTTGGGTCTGTATATTTAGTGCCATTGAGCTGTAACTCAGAGCAGATATGAGTGTTGCCATTGAGATTCTTGACACAGCTATAGAATGCTTTGTGGTTGTCTTTAGAATCAGTGGCGATTTTGTTTTCATATCTAGCTTTGGAGGATTTTATCAGGGATTGAAGCTTCTTACTGAAGCTGACTAGGGATCTCCTCCACTCATTGGATTTTACTCTCTTTTGCAACATTTTCTTCCTTCTGTTGTACAGTTTGTTTATGACAGGGGACCACCAGATTGTCTTCCTTTTCTTGGAGGATAGCGTCTTGGTTCTGTTTGGGATAGCACGATCCATGCACTCATGTAAGTGCTTATAAAGTGCAATTGTGTAGGATTCACTAGTCGTAACTGTATTGTCCATCTGCATGGGTGTCACCACTTCTGTCTTAAGAAGCATGAAGTTTGCTTTGGAGAAATTTTTTAACATGGCTTCCTTAATGGGGGTGGGGGTGGGGGCAGACTGTGGATATGTAGGGTAATTAGCTTATGGTCGGATCTGACTAATAAGGCATTGACTTCAGGTGTGGAACATCAGTCACTCAGGACAAACCAAACCCCATAACCAACATAAATAACCAGAAAGTGAGCTAAATGCTACTCATTGCCAGAAGTCTCAGCCTCCAAATGCACACACTCGAGGCACTTCTCAGTATGAAGAATACTGATATCTGTGCAGTAACAGAAACCTAGTTCAAGGCTCCAGAGACCAAACCATCTCTACCAGGATACTACTCATTCCCTGCCTTCCAGCATAAAAACCTGGATCATAGCACATAGGGTGGGGATGTATACATATTCATCAAGGATACCTACACCTCTCTCTACATCCTCTCTACAGGATATGTACCCATAGAATGTTACACAGCAACATTCTTCCCACTCCATAGGGGTGGGGCCACAAAAGACCCTTGGCATTCCCGCTCTGTGAGCCTGACGAGTCTGGTCTGCAAGGCAATGAAGCCAATCATAATGGAAGTCAACAATAAAGACATTGGAATGCTTCACACAGTTGAGCACACCCAGTTTGGCTTCGTCAAATACAGATTATGCCTCCTGAACTGGGTGGATTTCATTGAGACAGTTACCCAGGCTACAGATGATTGAAAGGAGCTCCACACAGCCTACCTATACCTCGCTAAGGCCTTTGACACCATTCCCCAGTCAGGTATCATAGATGAACTCACCAACCTGGGCATAAATCCATACATCACAAGATGGATTGCAAACTGGTTCACAGATAGATCCCACAACTTAAGAGTTGCTGGCTATATGTCAGACTCTAAACTGGTAACAACTGGTGTCCCCCAGGATTCAGTCCTGGGGCCCCTCCTGTTTGGTATATACTTCTCAGAAGTACATGCCAACACAGGAGGGCTGTGGTTGACTAAGTTTGCTGGGAACTGTAAAGTGTTTGCCATAATAGATTCCCCGGATGACACAAATATTCTCCAGAAGGGACTCTATGAGACAGATGTGTGGTGTCAGAATCATGGTCTCAAGCTCAATGTGAAAGAATGCATAGTAATCCCCTTTGGGGAAAACAAAGTACGAACAAACTACCACATAGGTGTTACCCCCTAAAAACTGACAAGGTAATAAGGGATCTGGGGACACAAGTAGATAGTCATCTTTCCTTTGACAACCATGTTGCCAAAGTGATTAGGAAATCCTATGTGGCCCACCTAATCAACAAAGGCTTTGCATCAGGATCATAAGAGGTAGTGGTGGACCTCTACTCTTAAGTCATCAGACCCATCATTGAGTACAATGCACTATTTTGGATGTACTCGACTAAGCATATCCAGCAGTTGGACAGACCACAGAGCTACCTCACCAAGAGGATTACTGGCCTCAAACAGTTGTGTTATGCAACATAACTGGTAAAACTAAATCTGTTCTCCGTTGCGTACCGCCTACTCAGAGGCACACTCTGCCTAACATACAGAGCCATGTCCAACACATAACCGTTGAACATGCTCCATCTAAGGATAACAAAATTGAGTCGCACTACACACTCCATGGATATGAACCTCATCACAACAATGAATACAACATGCTGGTGGGATAGAGTACCAACCCAGAAACTTGCCTTACTGTGGAACAGAGTCCCAATGTACATCAGACAGAGACCCTCGCTGACACTCTTCAATGGGAACCTTGATGAGTGGATGGGAAACAGACAATTCACACCAGGCATCACATCAGCAGCCCCACTAGAAAGGGGCTTAGGGCACTAACTATTAGAACTAGGGCTTAGGAGACTAGCCAATGGGGTGCTGAAAGCTGCACAACTTGCCTAGGCTAATATATGCCTTTGTGAAGATAGTCTACTACATACCTATGAACCTATGTATACAGATAGTAGATGTGTACTTCATTGTACAGTCATGTTGTACAGCAGGCACATGCACCACATGCACTGTAATGCTTACAGATACTGATGACTATTATGTACAGTGGGTGAGATGTACACCTCATGTCTTTTGTGCCATTGGGATGTGTGCTAGGTGGGACAGTCCTGGATGGCTCCCTGTCATGGTCACCCTCTTACACACATATCTGCCCATCCATCTTTGGCTTATTATACCGTGTTCCCCCTACATATCAAGGTAAATATGTAGGAAATAGGTTATCTGCCTGGAGGCATATATTAGTATGGCCAGAGTGTGCAGCTATCACCACACATGGGGTTAGCTCCCTATGCCTTGGTGTAGTAGAGCTGATGAAGTGATCCATGGTGTGACAGTTCAGTTTCACATACACTCATCAAGGCTCCTCTGGAAAAGTGTCAGTGAGGGACTCATCTTAATGTAGGTTGGGAGCCTGTTCCAAAGCAAGGGAAGTCTGTGAGTTAGTAATGTATCCCTCCAACATGTTCTATTTATTGTTGTAATGATTATATCCCTAGAGCATGTGGCACAGTGAGCTTGGGTTTACTTCAGATAGAGCATGTACATCAGTTTTGCATTGGACATGGACCTGTCTGTTGGGCAGAGATTGCCTGAGTAGACGGTATGCAACAGAGTACAGATTGAGTTACTTCCGTCTTGTTGCATGGGGAAACTGTCTGAGGCCAGTAATCCTCTTGTTGAGGTACTTCAGTGGTCTTTCCAGCTGCTGAAGGTGCCTAGTCAGATTCATCGCAAGTGTGTCACGGTACTCTCTGATGGGTCTGATGACTGATGAGTAGAGGGAACCTCCTTTGACCTACATGAAAAGACTTTGGCAATTTGTGGGAACACATAGCATGATTTTCTAACCACTTTGTGAATGTGTTTCTGAAAGTAGAGATGACTATCCACATGTGTCCATAGATCCCTTATTATTACCTCCTTATTTAGGGTGTTGGCACCTATGTGGTATTTGTATGACTGTAGCTTGAGGCCATAATTTTGACACCACATCTGTCTGACTGAGACCCTTTTTAAGGATGTCTCTGTTGTCCCAAACATCGATTACGACAACCTTTTTGCAGTCATCCACAAACTTTGCTAACCATAGCCCTCGTGTGTTTGACTGTATTTCTGAAAAGTATACACCAGACAGGAGGGGTCCCAGGACTGAGCCATGGGGACAGCAGTTGTTACCAGCTTACAGTCCAACATGGAGACCACAATTCTTACCTTGTGGGATCTATCTGTGCCCCAGTTGGCAATCCATCAGATGACATACGTGTTTATGCACAGGTTGTTGATTTTGTGGATACGACATGTGTGTGGGATGTTGGAAAAGGGCTTTTCAAGGTCTATGTAGGCCATGTGGAGCTCATTTCATTGATGTATGTCCTGGGTAACTGCCTTGAAAACTGTCTAGCAGGTTTAGGGACCATGATATGCCCCTGACCAACCAAAATGGGCAGGGTTGGGTGTTTGTAGGCTCCCAATAGCTCTGTTTATGAGTTCCATAATGATAGACTCCATGGCCTTGCAGATCTAGCTTATTAGGCTTATAAGACAATAGTTCCCATGGTCTGCTGTGCACCAACACTTGTGGAGTGTGCCAAACGTTGCTATAACCCATTCAACAGTTTCATATCCTGTACAGAGGGTGAGTCTCACAGACTGTTCAGGTGCAGTGTCTGTTTGTTTTGTTGTTCACATATGACACAGTCAGGAACACCATGTCATCCCATAGACGCTATGCTTTTAGGTTTGGATAGAGCTGTTTAACCATTGTATATGTGATTTTGGGGTTTTCACAATCTCCAGGTATAGTAATGGGCCCTTTTGTCAGTGAGAGGGGGGTAAATATGTATGAACCTGTCTGACAATATGTTGGCAATGTCAGTCATATACATGTATTCATTTACACTTTGCACTGACTCAGAACATATATGAGTTTACATTGATATTTATGACATAGCTAAATAAAGCTTCATGGTTCTCTATGGACTCTTTGGCAATATTTTTGGCAGAGCTTGGCTTGGATAATATTAGGAGTGCTCATTGTTTCTTGATGATACTGAATGGAGATTTATTGATCTTCTTTGGATTTTCACTTTCTTTGAACATCTTAAGTACTTGTATTACATAGTTTGATTATGACAGGGGTCCAAAATATTATATGGGTCTGTTTTCATATCACTGTGTGCGCAAGGCAGGATTGGTGAATAGTGACATGTGTCTGGAGTAAGAACTGCAACTGCCAGATATGTGTGGCCTACTGCTGTACTCAGACATGGCCTAAGTGTGTGAGCATGCTCAGTATGACCTTTCAGTATGTTGTTGACTGAAATGTGCTTCATTTGTTTAAGTGTGTGAGCATGCCCAGTATGACCTTTCAGTATGTTGTTGACTGAAATTTGCTTCATTTGTTTGTGTGTGAGCATGCCCAGTATGACCTTTCAGTATGTTGTTGACTGACATTTGCTTCGTTGGTTTAAGTGTGAGAGCATGCCGAGTATGACCTTTCAGTATGTTGTTGACTGACATATGCTTCGTTTGTTTGTGTGTGAGCATGCCCAGTTTGAACTTTCAGTATGTTGTTGACTGACATTTGCTAAATTTGTTAAAGTGTGTGAGCATGCCCACTATGGGCATATATATATATATATATATATATATATATATATATATATATATATATATTTGCGTGAAACTTCAAGTTGGTTTTTACTTCAGGGCTCACCTTTGTGTTGTATATCGACAGGAAGCACGCTGTGCCTGCAGGGCTTCCATGAGTCAATTTGCATAGACTTATCAACATTTCTACATACAGGGGGGGCAGCTATTATTTGTACATTTCTTCCCGGGGGGGGCACACCTGATTGTTACTGTGGGTGTACATAGGATGAGGGGTACACCTGACACTTATACATATTTGCTAGGCCTGCACTGCTATGTCAGGTACTCCATTTCATTCTGAACTGTTGCCTATCATTCTGGCTTGAGGCATACCACTGTACTACAGACCTTAGCTTCCAATTACATTACATGCATATTAGTTTGTGACTTCATAGCCTACCCAACCCACATCACACTGCCTGGCCTTCTGTTATCTGTCTGCATAGGCCTGGGGGGAGGTTACTCATATGCCTCTACAGAGGGCTTGATACAGCATTTGTTTGTGTTTGCGATTGTCTACAATCATCCTGCTGGCTGTGACTGTTAGGTATGTGAACCCCCCCCCCAACTGGTATGTGTGAGTGACTTAAGTTGTGTCTGTGCTAGTGAAATACTGTCATGGCTTTGTGGTTCAGTACTGTGACTATAATGCACAGTATCCTGAGTTTGAGCCCTGTCACTGCTTTTCATTTTCCTGCTGGGCAGACCTGACTGGTTAAGGAACAGTAAAGCAGGTGTGAGCATGTTTACCCGACTTTGCTCGACTTTGCCCAACTTTGTCTGACGTTGCGCTGGTTAGCACAGAGCGCAGCTACACCCAATTGTATTTAAATATGATCAATACTGGTAAAATGTGCTTAGCAGTGCTTTATATTGCTTAAAATAGGGCACTCATGCCTCAAGAGGTGCTGCAGGGCTGCCTATGTCGGATGCACATAGTACACTCCCTATACATGTTTGAAAACAGGTAGTGTCAAGTTAGGCAACTCATTTACTGTATGTGGAAGTCAGAGAGAGGTGTCATTTCTAGGGTTCCTACCGAGTCAGTGTATGTGCTATGCATTGCCTCTTTGCCAAGGCCAGGGCATACTGGGCACGCCTCCTTCTGCCTACTGGGGCAGGCTCAGGTTGTTCCTCCTCTGAGTCACGATGTGCCTGTGCAGGCCTTGACAATGGTGGGGGGCTGTTTGGCCTTGCCCCATGCTGTTTCTGCTGCAGCTGTTTCTGCAGGATCATATTGTGTAGCATGGCACATACCATAACAATTTGGGTACAAGTAGTTGGTGAGTACTACAAGGCTCCACCAGATGTGTCCAGGCACTGGAACCGTGACTTGAGCATCCCAAACACACGCTCAATTATGTTTCTTGTTTGTGCATGTGCCTCATTATGGAGTTCTTTTTCAGGTGTGTGTGCATTTCTGATGGGTGTCATCAGCCATGGCTCCAGTGCATATCCAGCATCCCCCACTAGGTGACCCTCAGGGATGTCCCCATTGGCAAATCTCTGTTACAGCTGGGTCAGATGTCAAATGTGGGAATCGTGATAGCTTCCAGGGCATCCAGCACACACATTCATTATTATGCCCTAGGCACAACTGGCAGTTGACGGAGGGGAAGCTCTTGCAGTTGATGTAGACCCTACCCTGCTCACCAGGTGGTGCTTTGATGCATATGTGCGTGCAGTCTATCGCACCCACTACCTCAGGGTATTTTGCTATTTGGTGGAAAAGATGCATATTGCTGGCCAATGCCTCACGGGAATTGGGGAAATATATGTGGTCACTGACATGTGCTGACATGGCATCCAGGAACTGGTGGGGTACCCTGGATGCTGATGCCTGTGAAATCCCCATCATATCACCAGTTGGTCTTTGGAAAGTACCTGTAGCTAGTATTCTTAGGCCTACACATACCTTGGTATCCACTGGGATGGGTTCTCCTCTGTTGGTTCTGTGTGTGAGGCATGGCCGGCAAAGCTCAACAATTTGCTGTAGGAGGTCTCTGTCCACCCTATAGTGCTCCACTATCTCCAGCTCATGTAGCCCCTGGTAGGTTACCCTGGGTCTGTACACTCTTCTCCGTCTCCTCACTGTGGGTTGCTCAGCAGCATTCACAACATCACCACCCTCAGCACCTTGTACATGTTGGTTTATGATAGCAAGAGCAGCCCCTAACATTTTGTCTGACTTAAACTTTTTAAGCTTTCCCCTCTTTGTATACTGCAGTGTTGCAGAGTTCTTGAGAAAAAAACAGGGGGAATGCTATTTGCAGAGTTTAAAGTGCTGGGCTGGGCTGGACTAGTCTGCTGCCTGTGTAATTGGCTGATTCTGATATATTTCACCTGGCAGTTCTACTAGTTCTCCTTGATTATCTTACTACTACTTCTTTTCCTTCCTTTTGCCTTTCTGTTTCCGCCCGGGGCAGCGCCATGCAAATGAACGCAAATGCGCTCACATGCATGCATATGCTGTGTGCATGTTTGCAAGGAGTTTCAGGAGTTTCCTATCTTTTAACAGTGTGCACCTTTGGTTTGAGGTTTTCAAATAGGACAACTGTAGGCACGCCTCTTGCAATCCTGAGCAACTCAAAGCAAGCACAAGCCACTGTGCTCCAATTAGCTTACAGCCTGTCTGACACACCCCCTCATGATGTCACCTATATTCTACTCTTCTACTCACCTACTCCTATTCTTACACTCTTGGGACATGTCTCACATACTGGGGAAAATTGGGATTCACTATCCTTATCCTCATTTGCATAGGATTGCCTAGTAATGCATAGCTACATCCCTCACACTGAGCTTCCCCCCCCCCCCTTAGCAACCACTACTCAGTGGCCATGTTGTCTTCAGCCTGCCATTCACCTGCATGGCAGAATAAACTTTTTAGTGAAATTGCCTATTTTTGGCTTTTTTTTAAATTATTTTCTTGTTTTTATAAGCGCCGTACATTTGCGCGGCGCTGCGCTATGCTTAAACATTGGAGATCGGGGGAAAAAAAGTTAAATTGTTATATTTTAAAACATTATATAATGCCAATGGCCTTATATTTGGCCATTGGCATGCTTCTTCAACTGTATGCATCCTTTATTTGGAGCTGTCATAGCTCCATTTAGCTATTTGCAGAAATGTACTCCGTTACCAACGGAGTACGTTTCCGCAGCTAACACTAATCTTCCACATACAGGTTAGTGTTTGCTGGATCGCAAGTTTACCTCATTTGCATGGCCTTCACCAGCAAATGATGTAATTTTCATACCATGACGCTGTCCGTGCAGGAGTAGATTTAGCAGCTCTCGTGCACGCCTCTGCCGGCTGTACCTGGATCACACGGCAGACATATTGTGGGTGTGAGCTCCTACACTCTTCTTGCACTCTGTACAAGCTTTCTTAAATCTGGGGGTAAAGGTTTTGTTTCTTAATGTGTTTCCTTTTAAAAAAAGAGGGAACTGATTATTTGCTTTATAAAGCTTTTGCTGTTTACCCTCTGAACCATCTCTTGTATAGCTTTACAGTTTAACAGGTTGTAAATACAATGTAATACTAAACAATACAATAATAACCAGCATGATAGTTATTAACAACTTGTAAAATATTTATCCTCTCAGGTTTAATCCAGTTTACCAGTATTTCTAATATACTAATACATGTTTTCCCTCCCCCCTATAAGAGTATTGTCAAGAAGGAATGATATATCATTTTCTTTCTGTAGCTTTATTTTAGACCCTTTTGCAATATATACTGCTTACACAGTCAATGTAAATTTGAAAAATACCCCTTCCCTGTAGTATTACACTATTGTTTATCTGCTTTATTAGGTTAACAAACTATGGACCTTTGTCTGATTTGATAATTTTTATAAAGCTTTTGCTGTTTATTACCACTAGTAGGAATATATACCTTTTTGCATAATTGATTTGAACTGTATGTATATTATGGCCCATTCGCTGGCTACACTTGATGTAACTAAGTTTTTCACTTTTAACATTTACTTGCAAACAGATTATCAGTGACATCTATGCACAATTGTGACATTTTATTACAATTACCATAGTGTTGCCTGTAAACATTTTAACAATTATGTTTTAATAACAATAATGCTTTAGAAAAACTCAAGCCACTTGTCTGACAATCAGTGTTGTTGTTTATCTTATCTTTCCAACATTTCCTGTAACTATTCATCTAGTCTAGGAAGTTCTGAGCTCACATTTTAGTTAACCCTTTTAGCATTTTTCCTTTAATCATCTGTTTGCAATTTGATATTAGCATAATAAGTATTTGTGATTTGCATAACTATGCATTTATACTACATAAATAGACATTCCCCGGGATTCATGAACCTTGCGCCAGGCGCCCGCATAGCGTCGGCGTTATAAAGCCAAATATGGCCACCGAGAGATTCAGGTATGAAGCAATCCCACGTGCACTACCGGCGTGCGCCAGACCTGCGCCGCCCCCGGCGTAGGTATGCTAATCACACTGTGTGCGGTATTGCACCATGCAAATGAAGGCAAATAGTGATCCACGAAGTGGGGCAGGCGTAGCGTAAGGGCACGGCAATGTAAACCAAAAAAAACGGTTTACATTTACCCAAACATGACCAAGGAGTAACGGAAGGCTGTCAACGTCAGGTATCATACAGGTGCAATATGCCAATGACGAAAGGCACCGAGAATGTCCAAAGAAAACATGCACAAACCGTAAATAATGACATAAATGTTAAT
>NC_056725.1:1441345314-1441366132 GCF_019279795.1 Protopterus annectens | reverse complement strand
GGGAAAAGATAACCCCAATTAAAATGTCAGAAAAATCAATAGAAAAACTACTTTAAACTACATATAAATTTTGGGGGGCACCTTTTTTTTTTAGGGAAAAGATATTTTGAGTCCTGGGGCAACTAAAATCTCAGTCCTTTGAGCAGAGACTACCGTTTCTTGTTCAAAAGACGAAACTCAATTTTGAACCTTGGATATACAGACAATAAAAATCTTCTTTCAAATGCTAAAGGGCCCAAGAGAGAACAAATTCCAAAAAGAATTTCTGCTTAAACAGAATACATGGCTGCTTAACAAAATAGATGACTTAGAAAACAGGGAAAGGAGAAACGCTTATAGGATCTTTGGTCTGCCTGAAAACACTGAAGGAGAAGATATTATTTCATTCTTAATCTGGATTCCTGAATTTCTAGACTTGAAAGAGGGACTTTCATTTGGAATTGAAAGGGCGCATGGAGCACTGAGGAAACCTGCTTCTAACTCAACAAATACTCCACCTAGAACCTTAGTTATAAAATTTCTTTCATTTCTGGACAAGGAACTAATATTAGAAATCTGCTTGGAGAAAATCACCCTTAAAATACAACCAAAGCCTGATAAAGTTTGATAATGATTATTCTTCCAGAATACTAGAACAAAGGAAAAAAGTCTGGCCAATAATAAAACTGTTGAAACAAAACGACATTAAAGCACAGCTGGCCTTTCCAGCCAAGTTAAAAATACTTTTTGCCAATGAGATGGGAACTTTTAATGACTATGAAGAAGCTACTATATTCATCAAAAACAACAACATAGTGCCTATCCCAGATGAAATGGAATGGATGGCCCCTACTCTTAAAAGAATAAAAGAAACAAATCCTTGGACTGATGCTAGAAAGAAGAAGCAAAAAACTGATTCCAAGATAGCTGTCCCAAAAATAACTCTTAGAACTACATCTCTCAAAGAATCAACTGATATGGTACATCAGTTGTCATCTGTTTTTATTTTAAAAAGGAGGGTTTCTTAAACAACTGAGAAACAGTAATGATTTATTCAGAATGTTTGGAGTCCAATAATTCTTCACAAACAAAGGTAGGTCAAGATGGGTTACTATTTACATTCTTCTTCTTCTTCTTCTTCTTCTTTCGGCTGCTCCCGTCAGGCGTCACCACAGCATATCAACTGTTTCCATTTCTTCCTGTCCTCTGCATCTTGCTCTGTCACACCAACCACCTGCATGTCCTCTCTCACCACATCCATAAACCTTATCTTAGGCCTTCCTTTTTTCCTGTTACCTGGTAGCTTCATCCTTAGCATCTTTTTCCCAATATACCCAGCATCCCTCCTCAGCACATGCCCAAACCAACATAATCTTGCCTCTCTGGCTTTGTCTCCAAACTGTCCAACCTGGGCTGACCCTCTAATATACTTATTCATAATCCTGTCCATCCTCATCACACCCAGTGCAAATCTTAACATCTTCAGCTCTGCCACGTCCAGCTCTGACTCCTGCCTTTTTGTCAATGCCACTGTCTCCAACCCATATAACATAGCTGGTCTCACTACCCTCTTGTAGACCTTCCCTTTCACTCTTACTGGTACTCGTCTGTCACAAATTACTCCTGACACTCTTCTCCACCCACTCCATCCTGCCTGTACTCTCTTCTTCACCTCTCTTCCACACTCACCATTACTCTGAACTGTTGATCTCAAGTATTTAAACTCATCCACCTTCACCAGCTCTACTCCCTGCATCCTCACCATTCCTCTATCCTCCCTCTCATTCACACACATATATTATATCTTAGTCCTGCTGACCTTCATTCCTCTTCTCTCTAGAGTATATCTCCACCTCTCCAGGGTCTCCTCCACCTGTTCCCTACTCTCACTACAGATCACAATGTCGTCTGCAAACATCATAGTCCACGGGGACTCCACCAATGTCTGATCTCGTCTGTCAACCTGTTCATCACCATTGCAAATAAGAAAGGGCTCAGAGCTGATCCTTGATGTAATCCCACCTCTACCTTAAACACATCCGTCACTCCCACCGCAGACCTCACCGCTGTCACACTACCCTTGTACATATCTTATACCACTCTTACATACTTCTCTGACACTCCCGACTTCCTCATACAATACCACAACTCCTCTCTAGGCACCCTGTCATATGCGTTCTCTAAGTCCACAAAGACACAATGCAACTCCTTCTGACCTTCTCTGTACTTCTCCACTAACACTCTCAGAGCAAACATCACATCTGTAGTACTCTTTCCTGGCATGAAACCATACTGCTGATCACTAATCATCACCTCCCTTCTTAACCTAGCTTCCACTACTCTTTCCCATAACTTCATGCTGTGACTGATCAGTTTAATCCCTCTGTAGTTACTACAGCTCTGCACATCACCCTTATTCTTAAAATTCGGTACAAAAAACACTTTTTCTCCATTCCTCAAGCATCCTCTCACTTTTCAAGATTTCATTAAACAATCTAGTTAAAAACTCCACTGCCATTTCACCTAAACACCTTCATGCTTCCACGGGTATGTCATCTGGACCAACAGCCTTTCCATTCTTCATCCTCTTCATAGCTATCCTTACTTCCTCCTTGCTAATCCACTGCACTTCATGATTCACTATCCGCACATCATCCAGCCTTCTCTCCCTCTCATTCTCTTCATTCATCAGCCCCTCAAAGTACTCTTTCCATCTCCTCAACACACTCTCCTCACCTGTGAGTATGTTTCCCTCATTATCCTTTATCACCCTTACCTGCTGCACATCTTTACTAGCTCTGTCCCTCTGCTTAGCCAATTGGTACAGGTCCTTTTCTCCCTCCTTAGTGTCCAACATTTCATACAACTCTTCATATGTCTTATCCTTAGCCTTCACCACCTCTCTCATTACCATGCACCTCATCTCCTTATACTCCTATCTACTTTCTTCATCTCTCTGACAATCCCACTTCTTCTTCACCAACCTCTTTCTCTGTATACTCTCCTGTACTTCATTCCATCACCAGGTCTCCTTGGCCTCCTTCCTCTTTCCAGATGTCACACCAAGCAACTTTCTAGCCATCTCCCTTACTAGCTCTGCTGTAGTTACCCGGCTATTTGGTAACTCTTCACTGCCACCCAGTGCCTGTCTTAACTCTTCCCCGAACTCCACCTCACAATTACCCTTTTTCAATTTCCATCATTTGATCCTTGGTACTGCCCTCACACTTCTCCTCCTCTTCTTGATCACCAATGTCATCCTACAAACCACCATCCTATGCTGCCTAACTACACTTTTCCCTGCCACCACTTTACAGTCTCCAATCTCCTTCAGACTGGCCCTTCTACATAATATATAATCCACCTGTGTGCATCTTCCTCCACTCTTGTATGTCACCCTATGCTCCTCCCTCTTGTTAAAATATGTATTCACCACAGCCATGTCCATCCTTTTCACAAAATCCACTACCATCTGACTTTCTGCATTCCTTTGCTTAACACCATACCTACCCATCACTTCCTCATCCCCTCTGTTCCCTTCACCAACATGCCCATAGATATCTGCTCTAATCACCAGTCTCTCACCCTTGGGTGCAGTCATCACCACTTCATCCAACTCACTCCAAAATTTTTCTTTCTCATCCATCAAAAACACCCAATGTTTGGAGCATATGCATTAACAATCATCATTACACCATCAATTTCCAGCTTCATAAACATCACTCTATCCAACACTCTTTTCACCTCCAAAACACTCTTAGCATACTGTTCCTTCAGGATAACCCCTACACCATTTCCCCTCCCATCCACACCATGATAAAACAATTTGAACCCACCCCCAATACACCTAGCCTTGCTCCCCTTCCATCTGGTCTCTTGCACACACAATATACCAACCTTCCTTCTGTCCATCATATCAGCTAGCTCTCTTCCTATACCAGTCATACTGCCAACATTCAAAGTTCCGACCCTCACTATCACAGTCCTAACCTTTATCCGCCTTTGGGCATGCCTTCCCCATCTTCTCCTTCTTCAGCCAACAGTAGCCCAATTTCCGCCAGCACGCTGTTGGTCAACAGTACTGGTGGTGGTCATTGTTAACCCGGGCCTTGACCGATCCGTTATGTATATCTGTACTGTTGACCATTGTCTGCACATATGATTTGGCAAAATTTAACGTTGGATGCCCTTCCTGATGCAACCCTCCCCATTTATCTGGGCTTGGGACCAGCACAAAGAAATGCAATGGCTTGTGCATCCCCAGTGACTGGGTAACTATTTACACTATATATAGGCCAAACAAAGCAACATATAATATAAACGTAGAAGTTTCTATTCCCCTACTTGAACTCAATGAATACTTATCTTGTTCATTTTTCATTGTTTTTACTTATAATAATTCAAATAATTAATTAACTAATTCAACAAGGTACCATTCATCAGAGTTCAGACTCAAATGTAACAAATTAACATCATATATAATAGCAGTAACAGCAGAGTGTTTTGAAAAAAAAATGCTGTCATGGAGACTAATGCCTCCTTCAGTTAAAGTATGATTTAGAAATGTCATGTATATCCTGGTTAAATAATAGTAGCAAGCTCTTAGTACAAATGTCATCATTATTCTGTCTAAATATAGTTAATATCAATTATGGTAGGTATCACAGCTATGAGTGCTGTTTGATCAATCCTGATATGGTGTGCGTGGATGCAGCTGTGTCTGGCAGCTAGTACAAATGTCATTATTATTCTGTCTAAATATAGTTAATATCAATTATGACAGGTATCATAGCTTCGAGTGTTGTTTGATTAAGCCTGACATGGTGTGTGTGTGGGTGTAGCTGTGTCTGGTAGCTGTTGTATGTTGCCGTTTTCATCTCCAAGAAGCTGCGGGTTGTGGCTTGTGATCACGGTTTACTGATGCTTGTGTATTAGGAAGAGATATTTGGTGTTTTAGCCTGGATCCAGGGGAAGGGGGTGGATAAAACTGTGACTTGGGATATTTTGGCAGAGAATAGTTTGTTTATACATCTGCTGAGTGAGAGGTGGGAAGGCTGGAAGAATGTATTATCTCTTGTTGTGGTGGCTTGTTGGGAGTTTTTTTTTTTTTTTTTTGATCTGTTTGCTCTCTGTTCTTTTCTTGGCTCCTGCCTCACTGAAAGGGAGGGAATTTAGGCTTGAAGTTGCAGTAAAGTGAATCTTTGCTTCAGGTGCATCACGAGCCTCTAGTATGCAGTACACAGACACACTAACAGAAACAGATATTCCCAGGTTGCTTAGGTAATGGCGACAGAGTGACAATATTGTTTAGCAGCTCTGAGGAGCCTCCGAGATGATTCTCAGCAATGACGTTTTTGATAAAAAAATAAATAAATAAATAAATAAATATATATATATATATATATATATATATATATATATATATATATATACATATATATATATGATAAAAGGGCTGTTTTAAACCACATGTACACATATTGATATTGATGGTCTCCCAATGCTTCATTTAGCTCATTATGTTGATTCTTGATTAAAAAAAAAAATAAGCACAATTTTATATTTAAAATGCACTTTGGTCCAAACACATTAAAGACTTACATAAGAGTGGAAATCTGAGTTATTGTGAAAGACTAAGAGCACTTGGTCTTGTGCAGTACCCTTTCCAGTGGTTTGGGAGGTGAGCTTGCTCGGACGTGTTGGGGATATGGGGATAGCTTATTCTAGGGGTGTTTGGGGTTGCCGGGAAGTGCTAGAGAGTCATCAAATTTCCTTCATGGAAATATCTGTGAGAATGGAAGGTGTATTGAATGGTTCACTGGCAGATTGGCCACTGCATGGAACAGGCTGGTAAAATGAAACAGGACAAATATTGGTTTGGATATTTTAAGAACTACCTGAAACACACCACATGAACAAGTGAATGGTATTCTGGCAAAAATGGATGGGTATTGTTGTCCATGCTTGAATTACTGATATGTGTGTATGTAAGGATGGAAATTTACTTATAACAAATAAGAAACTAGAAGGGTCTCATAATTTAAAGTCTATGGACTGTATAAACAGGCTTAGAAGGAGATAATATTAAGAATAAGCATTACAGCTTGTGGTCTCTCAAATAATGAAGCAACTGCCAAAAAAAACAAAAAAAACCCACAGAATAGTTATGCACTGTATGATTTTAGTAAATCTAGACATAACATATATAATCGTCATATAAGATGAAGCAGCCTGCTGAATTTAGATATTAAAGACAGGTTCTAATAACATGGGTTTGTGTATAATAACACTGCTGTCTTAACTTGTCATAAATGGCATACACTACATTAAACATCAAGGGGAAGCATGATGATTTTCTTATATAAGTAAATGTGCATAACAAGTCATGTAATTGCTTTAACTTGACTTGTAGTTTTTGTAACCCATCATGACCATATATAATACTTAAGCAGTTACCAAGGCAATGAATGTTTTATACATTATTTATTTATTTATTTATTATTTATTTATTTCCAGTTTGATTACCGAGGAAGTCCACTGGGCCAAAATGACCCATTTTCAGTGGAGGTCCGGGGAGAAAAGTTCCAAGATACATTATACAGTTGAGAATACAAAGATACAAAAGTGTAAAACTTACATTATATAATACAGTTACAAATAAGCACATTCAATGACACGCAAAGTCAACAAAATTAATTGTGGGTGGTCTTATGGGTTATACAGTTTCATTTGAGCAAACACTCTTATGTATTTGGTGTGAAAACAGTTTACATACAAACATTTAAGTAAATGTGGATGCACTTTACATGCACACTTTTAAAGCAGGAAGCTATTTACAATATTTGCAAAGTTGAGTTGTGTGATAAGTAGCTGTAAGAGATGAAGAGAGCTTAGATACACTCATAGGATATTAGCTATGGGAGATTATAGAGAGCTTAGGAACCTGAGAAAGAATCCCCTGGGGACAATATACTTGGAATGATTAGGTGGAGTGAAGGCAGGTGCATTTCCATTTTGTGGACAGGTGTTTGCAAAGGTTGGTTTTAAAGTTTTCTGAGTTTGGTATGGTTCTTAGAGATGAAGGAAGAGAATTCCATTTTTTGCCTAGTGAGACAGAGAGGAGACGTTAGCCAGCTGGAGGTTTGGGTTTGTGGATAGCAACTAGGTTTTGATGTTCAGATCTGAGAGTTCTGTTGGGGGGGTAAGGGAAAAGGATATTTGTTAGAGCTGGACATTTTGTTGGGTGAAATACAAGTCTGTGTGCAGTGGTGAGTTGGAGGAAGTCTAAGTAGTTTGGAAGTTCAAGCCAATTTAGGGATCGTAGGGCAAGGCAATGATGGGTAGAAGTTTTGGATTTGGTGGCAAATTTAGAGATTTTATTGTAGCAGTTTTCTAGTATGGAGGTGATAGAGGAGGACAGGTTAGTTAAGAGAGGGGTTCAATATAATAAGGAAGGAAGTAGATAAGTAGTGGTCAGAGTATGCCTAGTAGAGTAGGAGAGAAAGCAATTGTTCCTGTACAGCATACCTAGCTTTTGATGGGTTTTCTTAATATTTTGTTGAATATGGATATCACATTTGAGCTGTTTGTCAATAGTAATGCTGAGTAGTTTAGTGGAAGGAACCACTGCTATAGGTGAGTTGGTTTGACTAAGGACTTTGAAAGCATTTTTGTCGTAGGAGTAAGTCTTTATGTGAGAGGATAGTAGATTTTTTGATTTATTTGCATTGAGAGAGAGGTGGTTTTGGTGCATCCAGTTTTGTTTGTAGAAAAGGCAGTTTGGGTTTTGGTCAGCAATTCAGAGAGATTTGAGGCAGAGCAGACTAAGGTTGAGTTGCCTGCATATTGAATGATTTTGGCATCAGGAATAGCAGTGTGAAAGTTATTGATGACATCAAACTGACAAAGTTGTTCAAGAGAAACAATAGTAGCCTGAACTTGAAATGTCACAGAATGTAACAATCATATTCTGAACAAATAGTATTAAATTGTCAATAAACACTCTGTTTAATAATGTGGGCTTGTGTATAATAGCACTACTGTTTTAAATTGTCATAAATGACATACACTATATTGAACATCAAGGGGAAGCATGATTATTTTCTCATATGCATAAATGTGCATAACAAGTCATATAATTGCTTTAACTTGAATTGTGGTTTTGTAACCCATCTTGACCATACATAATACTTAAGCTGTTACCAAGGTAACTAATGTTTTACATATGACATCAGACTGACAAAGTTGTTCAAAGGAAACAATAGAAGCCTGAACTAGGAATGTCACAGAATGTAACAATCACATTCTGAAAAAATAGTCTCAAATTGACAATAATCACTCAATTTAACATTTGCTGATTATACTAGAATATTGCCATTTAAATCTAAAAACTTTCAGTATATGCCGTAAAATGCCAATTTATGAATATGGAAAAGGAACTTGTAATCATTAATCACAATAAGTGAATTTGTTGTTTTTAACCTGTAATTTCACTCATTTCATAATAAATGACAGATATGAAAATCCTTATGTGTAGGAAATGGGGGGAAGAGGGATGCACTGATAATTAAAATGCACGAACTTTCATTAATGTTCACATACAACAAACTTGATTCTTTAAGTAGGTTAGCAACAAACAAAACGATTACTTAAATGCTAGCAAACAATGAAATATAACTTCTGATATATGCAGTAAAATACATTGTATTATAAACATTAGGTATAAATACTATAACCACCTATTTATATTAAGTAATAAGTTTTGAAAGACTTCATCAGTAAGGGCTAATATGTTAAATAACTGTGTGCTATAATATTTTACTGAGATTTTATATATGATACATCCTACTTTACTATGATTGAATTGCATGTCATCTATCTTTCATGTAAATATTAATTACTTATACAATAAGTAGACATTTATATTGTATTGGAATTTTGTCTAATCTACAATAGTGCTATATCTGTTCAAAATAATATAAATATTGCTTATCTCTATTACAAATACTCTCCATATGATAATTCAATTTATGGAGCTCAAATTTTCTGGATTGTCAAGGCATGAGTGATAATCTGATGGACTTAGGTTTATTCATCAGATTAGGAATAATTGTCATTCCATGGCTAGTGCGGATCTTAGTTTTGTTAACATTTATTAATTTAAATTTGTTATTTTACAAAAACATTTTTAGTATGCCTGACCAAAATATTACTTTATTGCTAAACACTCAAAGTATAAAACTGATATTTCCTTTAAAAGCTCAAACATATACTTTATAGTTATCAGAGGAAAATGTTTAATAGTCACAATAAAACAAAAAATACATAGTCTAAACGACCTACGATGGATTTAACTTTATTATCTTTAAATACCAATGGCTTAAACAATGCTAGCAAGAGATAAAATTTACTGAAATATTTAAAACTGAACAAAGCACAAATTGTCTTCCTTCAAGAAACTCATTTCAAAACAAATGACAATTACAAATGGAATCCTAAGGAATATGATATTGGCGCAATCCACTTATAAGACAAAGACAAAAGGGGTAACAATTTATGGAAAACAAATGTGATTAACTCAGAAATCATTTATAAGTATGAAGATAAAGAAGGCCTTACGGCATTAGTAATAGTTAAATATAATAACAGAATAAGGACCCTAGCCAATATATACTGGTTCCCAGGCATTGGAACAGGAACTGTTAAAAAAAACACTTGGATTTAATTTCCAATAATTATAAAGGCAACTTAATATTATGAGATTTTAACTGTATATTTGATATTTCTGAAACTACAAATAAAAGACTGCTCTGTACATCTGCTGAATCAAAAGCTTTAAACAAGTAGGTAGAATCATTTCATCTTGTAGAAACTTTCAAATTTAAAGAAGATAAATCTTTGTTGTTTTCCCATCAAGACCACAGATTTGGTACCCAAACTAGAATTGATAAAATATTTGCTGCCCATGACTTACACTCTAAAATCATTAATTTATCAGTCACTCCCTGCCCCTTTTCAGACCACAATTCATTGGTACCAAAACTTCAAAATGGGTACAAACCATTAATCTTTAACTCCAGAATTCCAGCATATATAACTAGAATTAAAGATGTCAAACCCTGGTTATTATCTGAATTACAGTTCTTCTTAGATATTAATTACACCACAGAGATAAATAAAATAATGATGTGGGACTCATTAAAAGCTTACATATATGGTAAAACCCTAACTTGGTATAAAAAATCAGAGAATGGGATTTTGAATTATTAGATCTACAATCCAAACTTTTGTCAGTAAAAGCTGAACAAAATCAAAATCATTTGGAGATGAAAAAAAGTAGAAGCCTTAAACAATAAATACAATGAAATTCTAACACATAAAACTTGTTTAGCTTTAATACCTTGGCCACTTCTCCCAAATATCTACATAATTTATCTACAAGAATCAAAATACAATCAAAAGCTAATAACAAAAGTATCTTCCATGAAAAGAAAGTGAAAAACATCTCGGATATAGGTGAAATTTTTGATGCCTATAGAAATCACTATGTGGAACATTTCCAAAAAGACAATATACATATTGATCAATTAAATCTAGATGAAAAATGTTCTAATATAAAAAAAATACCATAAAAATTAAAACTAGATCTGCAAGCACCCATATTCTACAAAGAAATTACAGATACAATAAAAGAGGGTAAAAATAATAAAGCTCCAGATATAGATGGCATAATTATGGAAATATGTAAACAATGCCCTTCAAAGATAATATCCCTCTTCCATAAAACTCTATTAGAAATTCAATCACAAGCTTTAATACTGCCCTCTTGGAGATATTCCTTAATCACACAAATCTTAAAGGAAAACAAATCCTCAAACCTCTGTACCTCATATAGACCTATATCATTAAATAATGACTATACAATATTTATGACAATATTAACTAACAGAATGAGAATACCACTCTCCAAAACAATAAATAAGGATCAAACTGGATTTCTATATCATAGACACACACACATGACAATATTAAAAGGATAATGTCTCTTATAGATTATGTTAATAAAGAAAATAGAGAAACACTCATAATTGACTTAGCTATAGAGAACGCCTTTGACTCCCTAAATTGGGACTATTTATTCAAAATCCTAATGCTGTTTGAATTTCCTGCATCCTTGGTTCATCTCCTAAAGAATATATATACACATACACAAATAATTTAGCGTATGTCAAGTTAGGTCCTTTTACCTCTGAATCTATACATATAACAAAATGCACTAAACAAGGGTGTCCCATGTCATAGATTCCATTTGCTCTGGCTATTGAACTATTGGTAGACTCAATTTGTAACAATATAAAAATCAAAGGAATAGATGTTTATGAACAATACAATTCTAAAGTGATGCTATTTGCTGATGACATATTACTAATATTATCTAATACAAAAGAGACATTAGAAGAATTATATATATTAATTGATAAATTTCACATGACTTCGGGACTCCATTTCAATAAATCAAAACCACATTTTTTTATTTTTAAATAAAAAAAGAACTGCAGACTAAAGGGGATCACATCATAGGGAAACAAGACTCTACCTAAAAATATCTAGGAATTGAGTTAGGCAGGGGTAATAATGAATTAGTCTAAAAAACTACAATAATATCATCAATACAATTAAAATCTTTGTGGAAAAATGAAACAAAATAATATTAACATTTGAAGATAGACTACAGTTTATAAAAATGGTTTTATTGCCAAAGATCCTATATATAGCCTTGGCAATACAACTGTTACCAGAAAGGAATATACTTAACGAAATAAATACTTGCGTAATAAAATTTTTATGGTTTTTCAAAAGAAACAGAATAGCTTTAATACATCATATCAGACCATGGAAACAGGGAGGATTAAGCTTTCCTGATATAGAAACATATATAAAAGCATCAATATCTAAAACAATCTCAGATTGGATAAGTCTAAATTACTCTGCAAATTGGAAAGAATTACTAACTGTAATATCAATAAATGAATTTGATTTACAAAAAAAAAATCAAATAGATAAAAACAATTTGCAATGGCACATATGCATTAGTCTGCAATATAACATAACTAAACCCACTAAAACTTGTATGATTAATTATTACATTGACTCATTTGGGAAAATTATTATTGCAAATATAGATTTAAAAATCTGGTTTGATCTTTTAAAACCATTTATAGTCATAAAGAACTTTCCACATAAAATATATAGAGAAATTATTAATTCCCCTGGAAACAGAAAGGATTTGATTGTTGGCTCCAGTATATCAAAAAACTTAATGTTTTAGATATGCAAGTAATAAACACAACATATAAAATTCCACAACAAGACTGGCTAACTTTACAGAGTATTCTGTCATATTCACAAGATTTAAGTAGAATAATTAACAATTCTTCATTTAAAGAAATACCTAAATTTGTGAAATGCATATATGAAATCATATATAATGACTTTGACATGGGAAACAGTATTTCAAAATTTTACAAAATATTGATAAACTATAAAACAACACTCAAAACCTCATATTGGAAATATATAACAAAAGGACACTCAGTACAGTTAACTGAAGATATTAAAACAAATATCTTATTATCAATAAAATATATATACTTTAAACACTACTGGAAAGTTTGTAATTGGAAATGCTTGCACAGAGCATTCTTAACCCCAGACAGAATCAATAAAATTAGTTCTTCCATAAAAGGAATATGTTGGAGATGTGAGCAAGTACACAATGCAGATTGTAACCACATTTTCTTTGATTGGGTTAAAATTAAGCCATTTTGGAATGGTATTAATAATTGTCTTCAAGCTTTATTTAATGAATCATTTTATTTAACTAAAGCTCTTGTATTATTAAATGTGAATGAAGGCCCTCATTTGAATACATCAAACATGTATCTAGTATGGACTATACTTGCAATTTCAAGGAAGTGTATAACAAGAAGATGGAATACAAACACAATACCAACTTTGGAAGATTTCTACAGCATACTGAAGATCACAGCATTATTGGAAATTAAAATTAAAGAACTAAGAATTCATCCAAAAGCCATTTATCAACAACCCTTGGGAAAAAGTCTTATCATTGATTGACACTATACAATAATTGATCAGACACTCTGATAATGGATTGGACATACTTATTAAATAACAGTATACATTAAGATCTGCTATAGTGTCAGGCTAATGTAAATAGTGTACATAGTTATTTAAGATGTTATGTATAAATACTATGGAATTCATTCAAATGTATTTGAAAAAACAATTTGAGTAAAAAAATAATAAATATATATATATATATATATATATATATATATATATATAGTTATATATATATAGATATATCTTGATAGGGATCTACGTATCTCGAATTACCAAAATATTGAACGTTACAATATCAAGACCATAAACAAGTGCAATCACAATACCGAAAGTGTACATGCTTGACTACAACATCGAATCCTCAAAATATTGAAATTTCCTAAACTGAAATTGCATTACTCCCCAACACCTTGAATATACACTTAAGAAACTAAACATATAGAATATCCAATCCAATAACATAAATACTGTGTACACATTCTAGTCTTCACAACAGTAAACAAACTATAATAACTTAACATACTCACTTTATATTTCACATCTTTTAAAACAGATATGCTGTATGTTCAAACTCCACGTTAAGAAATCATACCTTGATCAAGCCCACCACCAAACAGTCTGGAAACATAATTTGATTTTTCTATGTTTTTGCAAGGGGACTGCACCCCCTGCACTCCCCATATCCCTTGAAATTAAATATAACAACTCTGAGATTGAACTACATTGAGGGAAAGAGTAAACCCATAGCATGCCCACATCTGTGTGAAAACCACAGCTCTATCTTTTAACTCGCTACAGAAACTATACTTTACCAAATTATATGTTCTAAATAAAACATATACCCTTCTACAATCAGAACTTACTTACTATTTTGTGATTTATTAGTGTAAAACATTTCTCTGAAGCTTCTCAGAGCATGCAATGTTATGCCAGCCATTTTCTTTCTCAGTACAATGCAGGCATCCTTAAAGGCACAGTATTGTATTCAAATCTAAAAAAATGCAATTTAATCTTTGATTTTGTTATTAAGCAATACAGAAACATGAAAATTCAATATATTACACTTTTGACATCCTGGTCTCGATATTGTGATGTCTGGTATTTTACAAATTCGAAAAATAAAAGTATATCCCTTGATAGACAGACACACGCACACAGGGAGAGAGAGAGAGAGTGAGAGAGAGAGATAGAGAAAGAGAGAGGGAAAGATATAATGTAGACTGTGCATATCACCACGTCTACAAATGAATATTCTTGCTACCACAACAAGCATATATTTACGGCAACAATATATAGGTAAGGCAGACTTTGTTAAATGATACAGCATTTAACTGTACTTGCAGCCTGTCAAAATTGTGTGCACTACATTGGATTAATGAGTCCTCAGCATAAAAATGCAGATTTCAATACTAGGTATGCAAAGAATTTATTGTAGATAGTGCAGAATAACCTAGATTTATTAAACACTGTTGTTGAAACAGAGATACAATCTACAGTGTCCGAAGCATAACAGGGTCCCTAATATATTAGCGAATGCACTGAATTGCAAATGCTATTTAGTCGAACATTATTACGCAAAATGGCAAAATACTGAAAGCATGGAACAGTGATTTTTTTTCTAGGGAAAAAAAATCACTGGGCCATTTTTTGGGACTTTGCCATTTCCTCCACTGTTGTGCAATCTCGGAGTAGGGGGGTGGGGGGGTGAAGCCCCCCAGTTTATTTCATGTTTGGATTTTTTTTTTTTTAATGGATCAGTGATTTTTTTTCCCTGGGGAAAAAAATAGCTGATCTGTGTGCTCGACATTTTGAGTGTTCGGGGATTGTGGGTCGATTATATAGCGGTCGCAATTCTGTAAATTCGCAAATATAGTATAGGCCCGCATAACACATATTACTTGATGTCACATTTGTCAGAACAAATTAAGAATATATCCATAACAGCAATGTAACATGTAATTTATTCTGTCTAGTATAACACAGGATTTACATAACAGCAAATGTCTTCCTGCCATCTCATTCTCAGCAATAGATGGCAAAAACACACCTATTCAGGCATCTGAACCTATAATTTAAAGGTTAAATACCAGTAAGTGCTAGATCTGGGACTGCTGTAAGCTCTTGCATGCTATATGCTTGTGTTTCACTTGCTCATTGTCACTTCCACAAATAGGCAATCACTTGAACTTCCACTAACTTGCTCTCCATAACTACTTAGCTCCCATAGCCCTACCAGAACACTAGCTGTAACTGTAAAACTCCCTTCTTGTTCCATAACTCTAAAACTCCCTTCTTTCTTCCCAAACTTAAACCCCCACTTCCTACCCCTATAACCCCCTTTTTGGTTTCTAACCCTAAAACTCCCTTCTTGCTCCTAAAACTCTCTTCCAGCTCCTTAGATATAAATCACCTTCCCACTCCCTAACCTAAGACCTTCTTTTCGCTGCCTAACTCTAAGAATCCCTTCCCTTTCACTAAACCTAAAACATCCTTTCACTCCCTAAACCTGAAGCTCTATTCCCCAGTGTTGCCCTAATCCACACCGCCATCCTCCCTCACTCCCTTACAACAGCTGCTGCACTTACTTCACTCAAACTTGAATAATGTGTTCAGGTAAGCTCTGTCAGCTGCTTGCTTGAGCTCATATTTGGGTCAGAGTATGAGCAGCAGGATACCTGAGCTACAAGACACTCGAGCTCCTGGCTTCTAGAGAGTGGGTTTTGAGCCATTTGGACTCAAGCACTTGTGGAACACCCAGTAGAGCCCAACTTGCTGAGCCAAGTAAGTTCAGGCTTACTAATGTTCTGACTGTACACACCTATATGGACATGTTTTTCTTGCCACTGCTTACAGTTAATATTATCAATAGGCATATAGTGTGAAATATGTATATGAAAAAAAAATATATAGAGGTTCATAGGTGTGTGTACTAGGCTAATGGGCCTAGAGCCTTTACAAGCCTAGTCCATAGAATTACCCTGGCATTGTGCCACTCGACCATAGTTCCCAGTGCCTCTCGAGTAGAGCCACTGGAGTGACCCCAGGGTGAATTTTCTATTTCCCATCTACTCATCAAGATTTCTCTTGAAGAGGGCCAGTGAGGTGCTCTGCTTGACATGTATGGAAATTATATTCCATAGCATGGGCAGTCTCTGGGTTATGAACCTGTCCTTCCAGCATGTTATGTTGATTGTGGTAATGAGGTTGAGGTCTCTGGAGCATGTGGTGTGGTGGGATTTGGGATTTCTTTAGATGTAGCATTTCTAACAGAGCTGGGTCAGACATGGCTTTGTAAGTCAAGCAGGGATCACCTCTAATTAGGCAATATGATGATAGTTGGAGTTTTGTAAGTCTGTCCATATAGGACAAGTGTTTAAGGCCTGGGATCCTCTTTGTGAGGTACATTTGCGGTCTCTCCAGTTGTTGCAGGTGTCTAGTGAGGTACATGCTAAGTGGGGCATTGTACTTGATGATTGGCCTAATGAGGGAAGAGTAGTGGGAAACAATGACCTCTTTCTTCCTGGATGCAAAACCCTTAGGAATGAGATGTGACACATAGAAGGACTTTCTAACCACAGTGGCAATGTGGCGGTCAAAAGAGAGGTTGCTGTCAGCCTGTGTTCCCAGATCTCTTATAACGCGTTCTGTGTTCAGTGGACTACCATCGATGTGGTAATTCATGGGAATCGGGTTTTTCCCAAGGGGGATGATGACACATATTTGGCATTGAGCTTAAGGCCATGGTTCTGACACCAGTCATTTGTCTCAGTGAGGCCTTTCTGTAGGATGTCAACATCATTTGGGGAGTTAATAATAGCTCCCAACTTGCAATTGTCTGCAAACTTTGTCAGCCAGAGACCCTTTGTGTTGGCTTAGACTTCAGAGAAGTAGATACCAAACAGGAGAGGACCCGGGACTGAACCCTGTGGGACTCCACTCTTGTCTGGTCAGCAGTCTGACTTGGAGTCAGTTACTTTCACACTGTGGGTTCTATCTATGAGACAGTTTGCAACCCACCTAGTGATATAGGGGTTGATGCCTAGCTTAGTGAGTTTTTCTTTGATTCTTGAGTGGGGAATGGTATCAAAGGCCTTGGCCAGATCAAGGTAGGCTGTATGAACCACCTTGCCTTCATCCACAGCTCTGGTGATTGAATCAAAGAAGTCGTGGCATGATCTACCCTTCACAAAACCAAAATGTGTGGGATCCAGAGTTTGGAGATTCCCTATATCCTTGTTTATTAGGTCCATGATGATGCATTCCATAGCTTTGCATATCAGACTTGTCAGGGTAATGGGGCGATAGTTCCCTGGGTCTGTAGTTGCTCCTCCTTTGTGGAGAGGGATGACTGTATCAGTGTGCCATTCAATAGGAACAAAGGCTAAGGTGAGGCTGTGATTGAACAGGGCACACAGGTGAGGTGCCAGTTCACTCTGTAGTTCATGTAGAACACATCCGGGGATATTGTCAGGTCCCATAGAAGCTGTAGTCGTGGCCTTGGACAGTGCTGTTTTAACCTGTGCAGCAGTAATACTAGGTGCCTGGCAATCTACTGGTATTGTGATTGGTCCTTTGGGGGGGGGGTAAAGTTGGCACTGAATCTGTCAGCCAGTATATTGGCAATATCTGTTGGCTCGGTACAGAAGGTACCATTGTGTAGTAGCTCAGAGCAAATCTGGATATTGCCGTGGTGATTCTTCACATAACTATAGAAGGCCTTGTGGTTGTCTTTACTATCTGCAACAAATCTTTTTTCATATCTTGCTTTAGAGGATATAATGAGGGATCTCAACTTTTTGTTGAGGCTTATAAGGGAATTTTTCCAATCTTGGGACTTCACCTTATTCCGCATCAGTTTCCTCCTTCTGTTGTAGAGTTTGTTTAAGGCAGAGGACCATCAGGTTGGCATCCTTTTTTCTTAAGGAGAGCGTCTTGGTTTTATTGGGTATGGTGAGATCCATCAATTTGTGAACGTGCTCGTAAAGTGCATTGTTGTATGATTTGTCAGTTATGCAACTATTCTCCATTTGCATGGTTGCCATGAAGTTAATCTCCTCTGTTTTTGGGAGCCCAAAGTTAGCTTTGGAGAAGTTTTTCATGGTGGTTACCTTTGCAGGGGGGAGGTGGGAGGGGATGTGGATTTCCAAGGTGATTAGTTTATGGTTGGATCTAACCAGGGAGGAGTTGACTATTGGCGTAGAGCAATGGTCGCCCATGTTAGTAATGACCAGGCCAAAGATGTTGCTACCCCTAGTAGGGGTAAGATTGAGCTGGTCCCGGGCTTTGGAATTAATCAATTCCAGGAAACTTTGGGCAAGTATATTGGTAAATGTGTAGTTTTCCCAGGTAATGGAGGGGTAGTTGAAGTCACCCAGTATAAGAGTGTTAGGTTGGACCCTAATATTCTTCAGGGTGCTTAGGAATGTTGAGTGTGAATGTTGGGACATGGTTAGAGACCTATAGCAGGCTATGAACTGAATTGCTGTCTTACCCAATGTTAGCTGCACCCGAAGTATCTCAGATGCGTTATGTTGGCTACCAGTCTGGAGGTGTGTGCATCCTTTATGAATATGAAAACACCACCGCCTTTGGAGCTTTGGTCCAAGTTCTGGGGTCGAAAGGTGTGGAATGAGTTATAGTTTGGTAGTGCAGGGGTGCTTTCTGCTGCTTTGAACTAGGTCTCTGCTACATATAAAATGTTGATGTTCTCCATTTAAGGAGTGCTTTGAGCATGTGTATTTTGAAGTTTAGACTTCTGGCATTGAGCCGAAGACCCTCAGACTGCATTTGTTTGTAGCTGTTACAGTGGTAATTTGGTCTTTGGAACACTGCCTAAAAAGGCACTATAGGGGTGGGCAAGAGCCTTGGCCAGTATCTGGAAGCCCAGGGGTGACAGATGCAGGCCATCTCTGGCAAAGCATCAAGGTCTGTCAGTCATGTCATCCCAGCCAGACAGATACTGGATCCCCTTAGAATGACACCAGAAACTTAGCCAATTGTTGAAATCAATTATTTTCTGCTTGTACTGTGTTATCATTCTGGGTGATGGTAGGATGCTGCTCAGGGCTAGGTCATACCCGGCTGGGCTACATAACCTGAGAGCTCCTCCATGTCGCTTTTCATGTAGTCCAGGGAGGTACATCTCAGGTCTTTCACACCCACATGTACAATGACAGTCATATTTATACCTGTTGTTGAGGGACCTGAGTGCATGCATTATGTGGCAGATCCTGGTGCCTGACAGGCAGCTGAATGTTACTTTCTCCTTATTAAACCCAGTGAATGGGGCATCAGTGTACCTCACTATCGAGTCACCTATGACTAGTGTGTTGGGGATGCTGTTTTGCCTTAGGGGGCTTTGGTTGAGTGGCACACTGTTTAGGAGAGTTATGTGTCTTGTGATTAGTGTTGTGTTGTGGTGGTCGAGTGCTTTTCTGCCTTGGAGGTCTCTGCTGTTTGTGTAGATTTTTATTGTGAGCCTCCACAAAGGTGGGTGTGTGGGGTTTGTTTTTATGTGAAGGCAGTGCTGGTGTGTGTGTTCTGGAGTGCTATGTGTTCCATGTGGTGAGGTGCAAGTGTTGACCTTCTCCTCTTGACCAGATATTCCGGTCTTGGCTGGAGAGTGTGTGCTTGCAATTTGGATATATAAGTGCATCTCTCACAAGTCCACAAGTCCACAAGTCTGGGTGTTGGGAGTAAGAGGAGAGGGTTGACAGTGTACATGAGGCAGTTGCTACATTGCCGGAGCATGCCCAAGTTCACCAGGTTAATAGGAGAAAGCACAGGGAACTGACATTTAGACATGCCTGGGGGGGTGTGCATTAATAATAAGTACTGGAGCTGTTTTTTTGTACAACGTTTAGTGCTGGTAGCACTTTTGTGTTACTATAATTGCTACAAGAAGTCTGATAAAGTGCTAGACTAATAAGCTAGTAAAATATATATTTATATATATATATATATATATATATATATATATATATATATATATATATATATATATATATATATATATATATTTACTTTTATATACAGATATATTATATATGGGCGGCCACGGTGGTGCAATGGTTAGTATTGCCACCTCACAGCAAGAGGTTCTCAGGTTCGATCCTCGGCTGGGGTGCCTTCTGTGTGGAGTCTGCATGTCCTCCCTGTGGTTGCGTGGGTTTCCTCCGAGGGTGCTCCAGGTTTCCTCCCACATCCCACTGACATGCTGCAGGTGGATTGGACACTCTAAATTGGCCCTAGGTGTGAGTGTGTGCATGTGTGTGCCTTCTGTGGAAGGTTGGGTGCCGGGCTGGCAACGACACCCCGTGAAAACTCCACTGCCAATCATGAGCAGACAAAGGTGATCCACTGTGGCGATTCCCTAACCCGAGGGGAAAGCCAAAAGAAGAAGAATACAGATATATATATATATATATATATATATATATATATATATATATATATATATATATAAATAAATATATATATATATATATATATATATATATGTATTTGTGTGTGTGTGTGTATAGATATAGATATATACGTATGCAGTCAGTATTCATATACTACTCATGAAATATAATGGATCTAGGTGTAATGCTGATTTGTATGCAGACTACACTTATTTAGGCAGTTAGACATGCAAGTAAGATGGGTTTGCTGAATGTGCACTTCAATACAGATGCCTATGAATTAGAAT
>NC_056725.1:1441327863-1441344814 GCF_019279795.1 Protopterus annectens | reverse complement strand
AAAAAGATTTCTCCTGCTGTCAGAAGCGGGTCCTCGGTCAGTCAATTCCAAAGTCTAGGTCAGTGATCGGTTGTAAATACAGCTTCTTCCCTGACGCCAGTGCGACAGGGGTATAAAGGAACCAGCCAGCGTCATTTTCTTCAGTCTTTCTTGCAGTGGTGCCCGGCAGAAGCAGTTAGCAAGTGCGGTCGACCAGCTCCTGAGATTACGAAAATTTGAAACCGAAGTCTTCTTAAAAGCTAAGTACCCTGTTGGGGAAACTTTTCTTGCCTCAGACCGGATGTCAGACAAAGCACAATTGTATGTCTTGTGGGAAGCTAAATGCAGCATAAGGATTTCCATTCCCTCTGTATTCCTTGTTTTAGGCCCCAGACCACGGCGTCCTGGGTCTGTCGCCAGAAACTTTGTGCTACATTCAACAAGCGCGCTGTTAAAGCCGCCGGGCGGAGTTAAGCCCAGCATTATTTTGGGGAAAGCATTTAACTATACTGTATGTCCGGATACTCCGACTCCGGTTTGTCTAAAAACGCAAAGACAAGGACCGACACTTTCGAGGTCAGCGGCCTCCACCGACCACCACGCCAAAGCCGACTACCGCGTGGTCCGGTTCTCATGAAGCGCCTACGCAGCCCCGATTACCAACGACACATCTTTGGCGGTGTCTCTGTACCGAGGTCGCAGGCTCCCTCGGCCCACACCCTGACTACAGATACCGAAGCCACTCTTGGCGTTGAAACACAGAATGTGGACAGGTCCACCTCCACTCAAGGTGTCTTCAGACCTCTTCTTTCTCCATCAAGCTTTCTCAACAAGTCTAAAGCAACCATGCACTTCCTGAGACCAGCTACACAGGGCCCATCTCTCAGGCCCCATGCCTAGAAACAGATGCTTAAAATGGCTGAGGATTTAATTGCTCTAATTAGAACAGTTCTCAGCCCCACCGGACAAAAGGCCCAGAGTGGAAGATTCCCCTTCGATCAGGAGACTCCATTATTTGAGGAATACTCTGATGATCAGGAACAGTCTCTTACTCCCCTTGAAGACTCTGATGTGTTGGAAGTCCATCCCTTCTGTATCCCCCCCCCTGAGGATTACTCATTTGGGGAAACTTTGCATACCTTAAGGGAACACTTCCACTGGGAAGGCCAGGATTATTCAGATTCCAAGAAAAGGCTCAGGGAATTTCTCTTGTTACCCCAGCACAGGCCTCTGACTATACTCCTCCTGTCTTGGACATCCTAGATGATGTTTCGGAGGCCTGCCTTTAACCAGGACTCTCTACCTCCAGCTCCAGTTAAGCCTGACAGGTACTACAGGGTTCCTGACTCACACCAATTTCTATACAAAAGCCATGCTGCTGACCTAGAAACCATCTCACAGGGCCCCAAGGGAGTTAAGGCCTCCATTGCCAAAAATCAATTGCCTTCGAGAGGGAGAGAGATTCCAGATCCTAGAAAGGTGGGGAAAAAGGTATATACCTCGGCTACACTTATCCATGAGAGGCCTTAAACTGTCAGTTTCATATGCTAAAATACCAACAGTTTTTGTTATCACAATTGAAAAGTAAAATGTCTCAACCTGAACAACCAGACCTGAAGGAGTTGCAGGACTTGATACATAGTGCAGAACAAGTGGGTAAGCATACCTTACAATGTGGTTTTGATGCTCTAGAGGCCTCATGTAGAGCTGCTGTTACAGGCTCAACATATACGTGAGCACGCTTGGCCTGGCTCAAGGAACAAGCCTTGCCTGATCATGTCAAAGCTAAATTACTAGACTCCCCTCTTCAAAAGGATGTACTATTTGGTGCTAATGCTGAGGAAGTATTACGGAAAAGGCTAAATCAATGCAAACTGTGAAAGAATTTCTACAGGTTCAACCCCCTCGTTTTAGTAGAAATTGGCCTTCCAAAAACTGGTCCTTTCCTGCCACAGACAGACCCCAAAGAGGCAGATACAGGCGCCCGAGGGGCAGAGGACAATCACAAGGATAGTGTAGAGGTGGACAATGGCAATCTCCTACACAAAGAGGTGGTGAGGACAATTCGCAATCTTTCAGAAAGCAAACCCAATGACTTTCCCCTTTGCTTGCCAACCAGGTCTCAAATGGCAGCCCCCTTAGGAGGAAAGCTAGCATTATTCTCAAAAAATTGGCATGTTGTCACAAAGGACAAATGGATCCTGGACATTATAAACAGAGGCTACAAATTTCATTTTCACACCCTTCCAAAAATGAGAGGCATGCCAAACCTGCCACACAATCAAAGGGCAGAGGCACAAAGGCAAATTTCAGATCTCATAAACATGAAAGCTATTCAAGAGGTACCTACACACGAACAAGGTCAAGGTTTTTATTCCAGGCTATTTCTGGTGCCAAGGAAGGGAAAAGACTGGAGACCTATTTTGGATCTATCCATCCCAAACACATTTCTACTCGTACCAAAATTCAAGATGCTCACTCTACAGCAACTTCTTCCCATGCTGGGCAAGGGGTCTTGGCTGGTAACATTGGACCTCAAGGAGGCATACCTGCATGTCCCAATCAGACAAAATTGCAGAAGGTACCTCAGATTTCTTGCAGGTTCAACCCATTATCAATTCTCTGCATTGCCCTTTGGCTTATCTACTGCACCCAGAGTATTCACAAAATGCCTGGCATCAGTAATTGCCTACTGCAGACTTCAAGGGATACAAATATACCCCTATTTGGACGACTGCCTTATCCAAGCGGACAGCAAGCACATTCTTCTGAAACATCTGGCTTATGTAATAATGTTATTGAACTCTGTGGGATACACAGTCAACAAAACTAAATCAAGGCTAATACCCTCTCTGAAGATAATTTTCCTGGGTGCCAATTTGGACACAAACACCCAGATGGCCTACCTCACGCCAGAGAAGCAGGGGCAACTAATTCAATACTTCAGAACACTAGCAAATTGCACCAGGCTGACTGCAAGAAAATTCCTGCAGGCTCTGGGATTCATGGCATCTTTCATCTTACTAATCCTATGTGCAAAACTGCATATGAGAAAACTACAATGGTACCTGAAAAACATATGGTCTCAACACAGCCACAGTTTGGAAACAGTAATACCACTAATTCCATGTCTGCAAAAGGAATTTCTGTGGTGGGCTCAAGCATGTCAAACAAACACAGGTCTTCCATTCAGCAAGCCTCAAGCAAATCAAGTCATCACAACAGGCGCCTCGGGACTACGCCTGGGGCACATGACAGACCGGTGCATTCAGGGCAAATGGTCCCAAAAGGAAAGCACCTTCACATCAATCAAAAGAAATGCTAGCAGTAATAAATGCTATTATAGCTTTCAAGGACCTTCTACAACCAGGTCAACTATTGATAAGAACGGACAACACCACAGTCATGTGGTACATAAACAAACAGGGAGGAACACATTCTTTCCCCTATGCAGACTAGCCATGTCACTTTGGAACATGGCCATGGACTAAATGGAACTACCGCACAGTATTTGCCAGGCAAGGAAAACATGCTTGGCAGACAACCTAAGCAGGAATATGACAGATCCACGAATGGAAATTGCATGCAAAAGTTTTTACAGAAATAATCCAGGAATGGGGAAGGCCAGACATAGATCTCTTTGCCTCCCACAAGAATCATCAGTTGACAAAATTCTGCTCAAGGATCTTCCATCCAAAGGCCTGGAGAGTGGGCAGCTCTTTCCTTCAGTTGGACATCAATGACAGTTTATGCCTTCCCTCCTCTTCCTCTGCTGCCCAAAGTTCTATTAAAGACCAAAGCAGACAGACCAAAGATGATCCTCATTGCTCCGGACTGGCCAAGGCAACACTGGTACCCACTCCTGAGGAGCCTGATGCATTCCCCACCATGGACCCTGCCTCTAATGCCTCTTCTTCTGACTCAGCACAGTTTCAAAACTCTTCACAGCCAGCTAAAAACACTCAATCTAGCCGCATGGAAGATTCCTTAGCATCACAACAGGCCCTACTCTCCAAGGAGGAGCAGGATGTCATTTTGGAGGGCAGAAGGCCATCAACTAGAAAAGCTTACTCCGCCAAAATGGAAACGTTTTGTGTCTGGAATGAGAAAAAGGGCCAGGATCCTGGAAAACTGAATTTACCTCAAATACTACAATATTTGGCTGAACTGCTAAGCAGTGGACTTTCTTTCTCCTCCATCAAAATCCATGCATCAGCCATTTCTGCAGAATACAACACTGATCCACCTTTATTCTCCCACCCTCTCTAAGGCAGTTCCTCAGAGGGGCTAAGAATTTAAGGCCTCCAAGGAAACAACCAATACCTGCTTGGGATCTTAATTTCATTCTGGAAAAACTGACCTTGCCTCCCTTTGAGCCAGCTGCCTCATCAGATTTGCAATATTTGTCCTGGAAAACAGCTTTCCTTTTGGCTATCACCTCAGCTCGTAGAGTTTCAGAGCTACAGGCTCTCATGGCCGTCCAACCTTTTATCATCTTCCATCAGGACAGAGTTTCCTTACGAACCAACCCGTCCTTTATGCCTAAAGTGGTATCCAGGGTAGCTTTAAATCAGGCCATACATTTACCTACTTTTTATCCTAATCCTCAAAACAAAGGGGAGAGAATACTACATTCCTTGGACATCCACAGACAACTGCGTTATCTGGACAGAACAAAGCCTTTCAGAAAATCAGAACATCTCTTTGTGGCCTATGCGGTAGGAGCTCAAGGGGAAGCCAATTTCCAAACAGACAATCTCAAAATGGATAGCCCACTGCATACGCTTTTGCTATTCCTTTCATGGCAAAACTGTTCCTACAGGCATTAGAACTCATTCCACCAGGGCCACAGCCACCTCTGCAGCATTCCTCAGAGGAGTTCCTACCAAGGATATTTTGGAAGCAGCCACTTGGAGTTCTGTGCATACATTCTCCAAGCACTACAACCTACCATTATACTCCAAATCTAGAGCAGGCTTTGCCACTGCAATCTTGCAGGGCATTTTGGCTCCTAGTTCCACCTAGTGCCTACCACCCCTTTCTTAGCTTTGGGATTCTACCCATCTGTTATGACTGCAGCTGTATGCACGATGAACATAGTGCAGATGTCCTTCAAGAATGCAACTGCAGTCCTGACATATGGGTTGTCCTGCCTCAGGCAGCCCTTCGGTTGGCCGGATTCCAAAGTCTGGGTCCGCGTCGGCTGATGTCGCCTCCTCCCGGCGTCAGAGCGGCTGGAGTATAAAGGCATCCGCCGGCGCCATCTTCTTCAGTCTTTCTTGCGGCGGTGCCGAAGCAGTTCATGCAGTGCCAGTCGGTCAGCTCCTGTGTTTCAGTTACGAAGTCATCTAAAGCTAAGTACCCGTTGGGAACATTTTTTCTTGCCTCAGCCCGATGTCAGAAAAAAATTGAAAAAGTTAATAATTGTTTGTCTTGTGGTAAACAAATACCTCATAAGGACTTCCATTCTTACTGCCTCCCTTGCCTGGGCCCAGACCACGGCGTCTTTCGTACTGTGCTTGCTTTAATAAAGCGCACATTCAGGCGGGCAGAATTTGCGAAGACTTTTTTGGCGAATCTTTTGCTTATATCATGCCGTCGAAACAACCGACAGCACAATCTACCAAAAAACACAAGGACCGGGACCGACATCCTCGGCCCGCGTCTTCCACCGATACCACACCTAAGCGCTCCACGAGTGCTTGGTCCTTCGAAGCGGTAATTCTACCGCCCCAGGCCGGCGACACTGCTTTGCGTTCTTGGTCCGGAGATTTCACGGTGCGGTTGTTGATTTTCCTCGAGAAACTGAAGCTCTGGATTTACCCGACACCATTCCTGTGGACAAGGTTACCCCTGCACGTGGGGCAGCTAGGCCTCCGGTATCCATGTCCATCAAGGCCTTTGCACGTGCTAAGGCTGCCAGCCAGGCCAAGGCCCACCCTAAGCCTACTGCTCAGGGTCCCTCTTCTGATAGACAGATCATGACTCTTGCTGCAGATTTAATCTCTCTTATCAGAGGATGTTATGTGATCCTATCTCGCCTACATTCTGACTGATGGGTTCGGAGCCGATCCCTCGGCTCCGACTTCCTGCTTATGCCAAAGAGCGAAGTCTCTTATTGGCTGAGCTTATTATATCCCAGGATGCACCACTACCAGTCCCCCAGATCTCGTTTGCCGCTAACTAGCGAAGACGTGGTCTCGAGCTGGCTGAGCTGAGTAGTAAAATCTTACTTACTTTTTTCTGTCAGAGAATTGCTTTTCCTGTCATAAAAAGCTGTTTTAACGGCTATTCTGTGCTTTGAGTAGTGATTGAAGTTTTTTTTGTGGAACTTGTTGAGTGATTGGGCGTTGTTTCTGATTCAGGCCTTCCTTATCTGTAGGGCCTTTCCCGGTCAGTTAACCCCTCTCAAACTTTTGGGATTCAGATCCCCTTGAGTTTCTTGTTATTAGGATTGTGTTTCTTACTGTTGCTTGGATTGTTGAACGGCAGTTCTAAACTGATTTTGTAGAGTCAGTTAACTAAAGCTAAACTTGGATTGTGTTTTCTACTGTCAGAAATTTTCTGCATTTTGGTCATAATGTCACAAAATCCTAGGCCTTCGGGCTTCAAAAAATGCACCAAATGTAATTTTAAGATGTCAATCACGGATGACCACTCTATCTGTGTTTATTGTTTGGGTGCAAAACATTTACAAGAGTCATGCAGCGTGTGTCACGCTTTTTCCTCAAGGGTCCTCCAGGAGAGGCAAAATAAGCTTATTCTTAAAGGCTTAATCAAACCCTCCTTCGAAGAAGCTCTATCATCCTCTCCTTCTCCAACCAAAAAGAAGAAGGCGTCGGCTCCGACCAGTCCGTCGGATCCGACGCCAAAAGACATAAGCAGGCTTCTCCTTGGCTCCAAGGACTTGAACCGAGGCGAACGGTCTGCCTCGATGTCACCAGTCTCGACTCCTCAGGCTTGAGCCGATGGCTGGGGCATCGAGGAGTCATCTTCGTCGGCTCCACTGGTCTCGGGCCGACCAAGGTTGCCAGCTCAGACACTTCCTCCTCGGCCCGAGTCCTCCTCGGCACCGATGGAAACTACTGTGGATATTCCCTCGGCCGATAATCATCGAGTCGCCTGAGCCGGTCCCCTAGTCCTTTGGGGCCGTTGGAGAGGCCTTCGAACCCGTTCAGTATCCTCTAAGTCCTCGAGGATGTCGGTTCGGATATAGACAGGGTGCTCCAAAGACTGTTCCAGTCCCAGTCTTTCAAAAATTTGTTTCGGTTCCGACCCAGTTGGCTTGGGCCGATAGTCCATGCCCATCCCATGGCTATTCCTCCTCCGACCGCGGCTCCGTGGAGCAGATGCTGTTGGGCGGTGGAGATCTTAGGGTCGGCTCCGACCCTTACTCCAACCAGACGCCGGGTCGAGTTTGGTACCACGGACTTCTTCGGTTGGACCGGGGTGAAGTTTGGGACCTATGCTTTCGGTTCCAAGCCTCCCTCTCGGTGCTTCAGCTGCGGATTTGCCGTCTGCTATCATGGCTCGGAGACTGGACCTCCCAGGATTCTGGGGTCCGGCTTTCAGGGCTATGAGGAGTGCCTTGGCCAAGTCTTCTTCGGCCATCTCTCTGGCTTTACGGCACCTTCCTGGGCGTGGAGACTGGGTCTTTGGCAGTTCCCTGTCCATAGGCAGCGGAGCCCCTGGGCCTGAGTTACCCCATTGGGGTTCCCCTCCTCCTGAGGGTTCTTCGGAGTTGTCTTGGAGGAACCCCCAAGGAAGATCGTGCAAGAGGAATACGTGGACTCCCCGAGTCTATTACATGGACACTGATCTTGATGATGCAGAGGGTCCCCAGTCGTCCTCGGATGATGTCTCATTTGCAGACATCTTAGAGATCCTCAAACAACGAGGCTGGATATCCAAACCCCCTCTGCTGATGAGTCAGTGCTCCTCAAGGCCTTTGGGGCTCAGCCCTCCGCCTCTGGTGTCTCCGCCCTTGACGAGCTTCTGGATTTAGTTTGAAGAGTGGGAACATCCAGATACCGTGGAACCAGTCCCTTCTCGTCCAAATAAATTTTTGTCTGCTCCCCGAAGGAGTTCCTCACTAAAGGCGTGGCTGTAGATGCCATGGTGGTGGCATCTGCTACACAACAGGGCGTGGCAGAGGCTTCAGCGTCCGTCCATCCTCCTAATAAGGAGTCTAGGAGTATGGACAGATGCGGGGCGCACCCTGACTTCAGCGGCCTTTACTTTAAGGTCTCTGAATTATGGCACATTTTACCAGGCTTCAGAGGATCTGGTCAAGGAGTTGTCAGATTCCCTCTCGGGTAACCTACCTGAGCAGCTAGCCCAGTCGGTTAGCTCTCAGTTGGCTATCCACATCAATTTCTAACTTCGTCCATGAGGCTCATTTCCTATCTGCGGCCGGGCGGGTAGCGGCAGGCACAGGCGTGGCTCTCGGAGACAAGCCTGGCTCCGCTTGTGTCAGTTCTTGGAGGCCTTCAAGTCTTCCTTAGCCGGCTCCCTTTGATGGGTCCTCCTTGTTTGGACCCAAGGTTAAAGACACCCTTACCGCTGTGAGCAAGAGGGAAAAACTTTATCTGCCGTAGGTGCCGTTATTCCACTCCCTTCGGCCTTACCCCAAGGCTAAAGGAGGGAAGATGGTTCCATAAATCTGGTAGCTTTTCCCCAACAGCAGGAAGATTCCTTCAGAGGCAGAGGGCGGAAATTTTTCAGAGAGCGCCGTCCCAGAGGCGGCAGAGGGCCCTGCAATTCTGGAGACCGCGAGTCCTTTCGTGGCTCTTCAGCCTCCCACATCATGAGGGATTGCCCGGCTGTGCTGCTCCGGAGCCAGTCGGGTGTCGTTGCCAAGCACCTAAAAGCCTGGGAGTCAATCACTCAGGACAGATGGGTGCTTGGATCATTGCCGGAGGTTACACCATCCCATTCACATACTCACCCCCACCGTCCAAAAATCCGGACCCACCACCCAGTCAAAGGGAAATGGCAGCCGCAGAAGCTTTAAAGCTGCTAGAAAAGGAGTCATCAACGGTCCCCACAGACCAGATCGGATCAGGAAATTACTCCAGGTTCTTTTAGTGCCAAAAGACAGGGGACCTGAGACCAATATTGGATCTCAGCAGACTGAACCAATCCGTCCACGAAATCCAAATTCGAATGGTCACGTTACAATCCATTCTCCCATTGTTGGAGAAGGATGTTTGGATGTGCTCCATAGACCTCAAGGGCCTATTATCACATACCGATACATCAGGCCTCCAGGAGGTATCTGCGCTTCAGCCTGGGAGTCAGTCATTACCAATTTTGTGCTCTGCCCTTTGGTCTCACCACAGCCCCAGGGTGTTCACCAAGTGTTTGGCAGTAGTGGCGGCTCACCTGTGAAGTCTTTGATTCCTAGTGTTTCCCTATCTGGATGTCTTGCTCCTGTCTGCCACCACCAGGCATCTACTAATGGACAACCTCAAAGCCACCATCTCCCTGGGTGCTACCCTGGGGATTACATGCAATTGGTCAAAGTCTGTCTTGCTGCCCTCTCAGCATAAGGTTCATAGGAGCAGAGATAGACTCAAGATTGATCTTGGCGTCTTTCTTCCTGCGAAAGGATCCAAACTTTACAGGGACAAGTTCAAGCTCTGATCTCGAGATCCAAAGCCCCAGCCAGGATGGTTCTACAAGTTTTAGGCTCAATGTCTGCCACGGTTCTTTTAGTTCCTCTGGCAAGATTGCACATGAGGAATCTTCAGTGGCTATTGTCAACTCAATGGTCCTTTCAGGATCTTCCCTCAATCATCACATCATGATTACGGAAACATGCAAAGCGGGACCTTCGCTGGTGGCTTCAGACATCCAATCTGAATCAAAGGAAGCCCCTTTGTTATTCCCTCTCCAGTGGTTACCCTGGCGACAGATGCCTCCCAGATAGGGTGGGGGCATTGTCTGGGCAGGCTAGTTCAGGGATCCTGGCTTCCAGGCGAAGCTCTTCTCCCACATCAATGTGTTGGAGATGAGGGCTGTACTTCTATCCCTACAGGCCTTACACAAGTTTCTTCCTCAGGGCATCATCGCCATCCACACAGACAACATGTCGGTGGTCTGGTATCTGAACAAACAAGGAGGGACCAGATCTTACCCCCTTTGCAGAGAGGCCATGAGAGAGTGGGAATGGGCTGTAGCTACCGACCGCTTCTTGGTAGCGACCCACATTCCGGGAAAATCAAATATATTGGCAGACAAATTGAGCAGGACAATTCTCTCTCCTCACGAGTGGTCTCTAAACCAAACAGTAGCAGCT
Source organism: Protopterus annectens (assembly GCF_019279795.1). Lineage (NCBI taxonomy): Eukaryota > Metazoa > Chordata > Ceratodontiformes > Protopteridae > Protopterus > Protopterus annectens. The sequence goes on along the minus strand of NC_056725.1, from coordinate 1,441,334,535 downwards.
CAGGTTTTCAGGAGATGGAGGACGCCGTGCTGCGACCTATTTGCAACTCCTCTAAACACCAAGTGCCAAAGGTTCTTCTCCCTGATCCCACATCAGGGAGTACCAGCTATGGATGCTCTAGCACAACCTTGGCCAACAGGGCTACTTTATGCCTTTCCTCCGATTCCACTTCTCTCCAAAGTCATTCAAAAAGCTTCTCAATTGGGGTCCGCAATGATACTGATTGCCCCATACTGGCCTCGTCAGGTATGGTTTCCTTACCTGAAGAAGTATGCGGTGGACGATCCGTGGACTTTAGACCTAATTCCGGACCTGCTAATTCATCAGTCGGGACATCAGCATCAGTCCCTTCGATCTTTGAAATTGACAGCTTGGCTCCTCCACTTCGACTTTAGTTAGAAGTCACACACTAGACCGGAAGTTGTTCACATTTTATCTTGACCCACAAACCCACCACTAACAAATTGTACCTCAGTAAGTGGAAGAGGTTTGCTATCTGGAAGCTCAACTCAAGGGCTTAGACCCTATCACTGCTCCTATCCCAGAGGTTTTGAAATTCTTATCATCCCTGTTTAATCAAGGATCTTCTGTCACTACTATTAAAGTCCAACTAGCTATCTCTAAATTCCCACGAATCCATGGATCCTCCATTGATGAGCAGCAGACTATGCAAAACTTTCATTAAAGGTGCGGGCCTGTTAAGACCCCCAGTTTTTCATCCTGCGCCTCCGTGGGATCTTGATTTGGTCCTTCGCACATTAACATCTTCCCCTTTCGAACCGGCTGCTACATGTCAGTTAAAATATCTGTCTTGGAAAACTGCCTTTTTAGTTGCAATTACTTCTGCAAGAAGAGTTTCAGAGCTTCAAGCCCTGTCTATTAAACCACCATACTTGATTTTCCACAAGGATAGAGTATCACTTAGGCCTAATCCATCCTTTGTCCCAAAGGTCTGTTCTAGTTTCTGTCTCCAACAATCTCTAGAGCTACCAGTTTTCTTCCCAAAATTCTCCAATGAAGCAGAATACACTCTCCATAAATTGGATGTTCACAGACAATTACGCTTCTATTTAGATAGGACTCAGCAACTTCGTAAGTCAGACCAGTTGTTTGTGTCCTTCTCAGATAATAAATTGGGTCAAACCATCACAAAGCTACTATCTCCAAATGGATCAGAGATTGCATAACTCAGGCTTATTCTTCTTGAATAAGCAACTTACAACATCTATCAAAGCTCATTCTACCAGAGCTATGGCTACTTCTATAGCTTTTCATTCCAAGCTCGCTATATCGGAGATTTGTGCTGCGGCTACTTGGTCCAATCCGCACACTTTCATTTCCCACTACAAATTGGATGTGGCATCTAAAGGACGAGCATCATTTGGTTCCACGGTACTCAGGAGTGTTTTCCAGTGAGCCACAGGATTCAGGTGCTAGGGGCGCTGTCCCATCAGTCAGAATGTAGGCGAGATAGGATCACATAACATCTTTTAGTTATGTACTCACCATAACTTCAGAAGTTTGGGATCCATCTGCACATTCCTAATACCCACCCTCCTTCCCCTGCCTTGGAGATCAGAAGATATTGAGCGGTTTGAGTTCTACTGCTTTTTATCTTGTTCATCTGCGATGTTATATAATCAGAGGCGTGCATGTGTGCATGTATGCGGACAAACTAGATCTGGGGACTGGTAGTGGTCCATCCTGGGATATACTAAGCTCAGACAATAAGAGACTTAGCTCTTTGGCATAAGCGTGCCGAGTCGGAGCGGAGGGATCGGCTCCGAACCCATCAGTCAGAATGTAGGCGAGATGGATCCCAAACATCTGAAGTTATGGTGAGTACATAACTAAAAGTTCTCAGCCGCACCCGGACAGAGGTTCTCAGCCGCCTGCAGATAAAAGGCCTAGAACTGAGCAGACAGACACCCTCTCCTCAGATGAAGCCTCTGGGGATTCAGAGCACTCAGATACCCAGGAAGAATCCTTTCAGGCCTATGAGGACTCGGATGCTGAGGATTCAATTCCCTCTGCCTCCCCTCCAGAGGATATTTCTTTTGGTGAAGTTCTTCACTCCATGAGAGAACATTTTCAGTGGCAGGGTCAGGAATTCTCTGACTCCAGGAAAAGGCTACGTACCTTCCTTAAGCTGCCCCAACACAGACCTTTAGCTATTCCTCCAGTGTTGGATGTCCTTGATGATGTATACTCAGACTCCAGTGCTTATGCTGATTCTCTCCCTCCTGCTCCTGTCAAACCTGACAGATATTACAGGGTCCCTGAAACCCATAAGCATCTCTTTAAGGCCCTCTGTGGATTTAGAGACTATTTCACAGGGCCCCAAGGCAGTGGCTTCTTCCTCGGCCAAAACCCTCTGCCAGCTGACAGGAAGCTAGGTCCCTGGAGAGATGGGGCAAAAACGTTTATACCTCTTCCACCCTTGCCATGAGGTCACTTAACTGCACTTTTCATATGTTTCAGTACCAGGATTTCTTAATGGATGATTTGCAGAAAAAGTTAGCCTCTCCTGAGCCTATAGATAGAAAGGCATTGCAGGATTTGGTTCATAACACTCAGCAGGTTAGCAATCATTTTCTACAGTGTGGTTATGATGCATTGGAAGCTTCATGTAGGGCAGCCATGACAGGGGCCGTTATACGTAGACATGCTTGGTTGAAAGAACAGCCACTGCCAGACCATGTTAAAGTTAAGCTCCTGGATGCACCTCTGGAAAAACAGAAGCTTTTTGGTGCTAATGCACAGGATGTGTTGAAGTCTATTGAGGAAAAGGCAAAATCAGTACAGACTGTCAAGGATTTCCTCCAGGTTCAGCCTCCCAGATTCAGTACGAATTGGCCTTCTAAGAATTGGTCCTTTCCAGACTCGGACAAGTTTCAAAGGGGAAAGAACAGGCATGCTCGAGGTAGAGGGCAATACTGAGACTCCTACAGGGGCCGCCAATGGCAACCACCAAATCAAAAGTGGCACGGAGTTCACCTGCACCACAGGGACAATCACAATGACTTGACTATCACTCCGCCTACCAAGGCTCAAAGAGAAGCTCCTCTAGGCGGAAAATTATCCTTATTCTCAAAGAACTGGCACATTTTAACCAAGGACAAATGGATTCTGGACATAATAGACAGAGGTTACAGGTTCCACTTCCACACCTTACCAACTAGACAAGGCATGCCAAACCTGCCACAAAATCAAAGGGCAGAGGCTCTCTTACAAGTTGCAAAGCTGTTACAAATAAAAGCTATAGAAAAAGTTCCTCCTCAGGAACAAGGCCAGAGATTCTATTCAAGACTGTTCCTTGTTCCAAGAAAAGAAAAGCAATGGAGGCCTATACTGGACTTGTCTGTTCTAAACACCTTTCTCATAGTGCCAAAGTTCAAAATGCTGATGTTACAGCAACTCCTTCCCATGCTGGGCAAGGGGTCTTGGCTGGTTACTCTGGACCTCAAGGAGGCATACCTGCATGTCCCAATCAGACACAGCTGCAGAAGATACCTCAGATTTCTTGCAGGAACAGAGCATTATCAATTCTCAGCATTGCCGTTTGGCTTATCTACTGCGCCCAGAGTATTCACGAAATGCCTGGCATCAGTAGTTGCACATTGCAGACTCCAGGGGATTCAAATATACCCTTACCTGGACGACTGCCTCATACAAGCAGACAACAAACAAGCATTGATAAAAACTTGGACTATGTCATTCAGTTGCTACAGGCTTTGGGATACACAGTCAACATTCAAAAATCAAGACTATTACCATCCCAAAGATTATTTTCTAGGAGCAAACTGGACACACAATCACAAATGGCTTTCCTCACAGAGGAGAAACAACAACATTACCAGATTACTTCAAAAGCCTAGCAAAACTTACCCAGCTGACATGCAAGGGAAGATCCTGCAGGCCCTGGGTTTCATGGCATCTTGCATCCTTCTGATCCTCTGGTAAGACTACACATGAGAAAGCTAGAATGGTAGCTAAAAAGCTGATGGTCTCAACACAGCCAAGATCTGGAAGGCGTAATACCACTCATTCCATGCCTGCAAAGGGAATTTTGTGGTGGGCTCAAGCAAGCCATTTAAACCAAGGCATGCCCTTCAACAAAGTTCAAGCAAGTCAAACCATTACAACAGGCGCGCAAATCATGGATGGGGGCACATGGAGGACAGATGCATTCAAGGTCAGTGGACTCCCACGAAATGCCTCTGCACATAAATCAAAGAGATGTTGGCAGTGATGCATGCAATAGAAGCCTTTGGAAAATCTCTTCAACAAGGCCATCTGCTAATAAGGACAGACAACACCACTGTCATGTGGTATATAAACAAACAAGGAGGCACTCACAAGTGTCCCTCTGCAGACTAACAATGGCTCTTGGGAAAAATCCCTGAAACTGAACATCCATTTGCAATCCTAGTTTGTTCTGGGCAAGGACAATGTACTGGCGGACAGGTTAAGCAGAAATTTCGTGGATCCACGAATGGATGCTGCATCCACACATTTTCTCAAATAACAACTGCATGGGGAAGACCGGACATAGATCTATTTGCTTCTCATCTCAATCACCACCTGGACAAGTTCTGCTCAAGGACACACCATCCTCTAGCCTGGAGAACGGATGCTCTCTCCTTCAGCTGGAATACCCTAAAAATCTATGCATTCCCTCCTCTACCATTACTGACCAAGGTGTTACTGAAGAGCAAAGCAGAGCAACCAAAAGGAATACTGATAGCTCCAGACTGGCCAAGGCAGCATTGGTATCCTTGCTACTGAGCATAACTCACTCCAAACCGTGGCCCTTGCCCCAATGGCCTCTGCTCCTGACACAACACAATTACAGGACTGTTCATCAAAACCTGCAAACATTGCAACTGACAGCTTGGAGGGTTCCATGACTTTGTCCCATGTCCCCCTCTCCGAAAAGGTTCAGGAAATCTTGCTGGAAGCACGCAGACCTTCCACCAGAAAAACCTATGCGGCCAAGTGGAAGAGATTCATCATCTGGAATGCCAAAAAGGGACAGGATGCATCAGTGATGAGCATACCTCAGATATTAGAATAATTGGCAGAAATGTTTCATAAGGGCCTCTCATATTCATCCATTAAAATCCACGCTTCAGCAATCTCAGCAAACTACAACTGTGATCCACCTGTGTTTTCGCATCCCTTGCTAAGACAGTTTCTAAGAGGGATAAAGAATATCAAGCCTCCCAGAAAACCACCAGTTCCTGCATGGGACCTCAACTATGTCTTGGAAAAATTAACTCTTCCTCCTTTTGAACCAGCAGCATCTTCAGAAATGCAATTCCTCTCCTGGAAAGCAGCCTTCCTGTTGGCAGTTACCTCAGCAAGAAGAGTCTCGGAGATACAGGCCCTCATGGCAGTACCTCCCTTTCTCATTTTCCATCAGGACAGAGTTTCTCTAAGGACCAATCCTTCATTCATGCCAAAAGTGATATCCAGGGTGTCTATAAATCAAGCAATTCACCTGCCTACTTTCTTTCCCAATCCTCAAAATAAAGGGGAAAAGCTGCTGCATACTTTAGACATACACAGACAATTACGCTACTACTTGGACAGAACAAAGACCACCAGGAAGTCTGATCAACTGTTTGTAGCCTATGCTGCCGGAGTGCAAGGAAAGGCAGTCTCCAAACAAACAATTTCAAAATGGATTGGACACTGCATCAGATTCTGTTACTCCTTCCATGGAAAGAGTGTGCCAGCCAATATAAGACCACACTCAGCCAGAGCTATAGCCACATCCACAGCCTTTCTAAGAGGAGTGGCTACAAAGGACATTCTAGAGGCTGCTACATGGAGCTCCGTGCATACATTTACCAAACACTACAACCTGCCTTTATACTCCAGATCCCGAGCAGGCTTTGCTTCTGCAGTCCTGTAGGGTCTTTTAGCTACACCATCCCTTGCTTAGATCCTACCACCCCCAGCTTGGTTATGGTATTCAACCCATATGTCAGGACTGCAGTTGCATTCTTGAAGGACATGAGTACAGTTTGTACCTACCATAAATGTAGATGTCGATAGATATGCAACTGCAGTCAAATTTCCCTCCCTCCTACCCCTCTGTTTTTCCCTTGGGTCCTTTCCCCTCTATTTAGCTGGGGATATCTGTTATGGTGTATCTGTTTATTACTGTTGTGCATGTCTTGAAATTTTTGCTTATCCATTCACAAAATTTAGCCTTCCTTGGAGGGCACCTGGAATCTGGGGCAAGAAACACTGAAGAAGATGGCGTCGGATGCCTTTATACTCCAGCCGCTCTGACGTCGGGGAGGAGGCGACATCAGCGGCGGCGCGGACCCAGACTTTGGAATCCGGCTGACCGAAGGGCTGCCTGAGGCAGGACAACCCATATGTCAGGACTGCAGTTGCATATCTATCGGACATCTACATTTATGGTAGGTACAAAACTGTACTTTTTGTACCTACCATAAATGTAGATGTTCCAGTAACTCTGGCTGCAGTCCAGGTTTCCCTCCCTCCTTCCCCTCTTGGGACAGGCCTATAGGCTAACACATCCTCTTACAACCTGATTGGGGTGTTCTTTTATGATGTATTTGCTTGCAACTACTGTATTTGGTTTATATTGCATTGCATTATCACACAAATTTATGTATTGCCTTCCTTCTGGGG